>NW_027526306.1:5958605-6106270 GCF_048455015.1 Haemaphysalis longicornis
AGTGTTTTGCGTGTTGCACACGTGCTAGTACAGTCGAACCGCGCCACAACGAACGCCGCTTCAACGAAATTTCCGCTTCAGCGAAGGATTTACGACTCCCTGTCAGTGGGCCATAGGGTTCAATGCATTAATATTCTCACCACAACGAACACTTTTCTGAATGCCGTTCCGCTTCAACGAAATTTGACAACGCATTCCAGGCTTAAAAAATTAATTTTTAGTACAAGAAACACCGGTTCGAACATTTTCGCACATTGAATTATGTCAACAAACTTAAAATCGCGTGCCAGCACCAGCAGAAACTGCCGCTGATGAGCGAGCATGGCGGCTGCTATTGCTCGATGGCGACGGCGATGAGACTGGCTGCCGTTGGCTTGAAACCCGCCTTGAAAGTTTTCAGCGGCGGGCAATCCAAAACAGAGGCTCAGTCTGGCTATGGCTCTGTTATCCCGTCAGTCCATGCGGCATCTCTGCGTTGTTTGGCCGGCGTTGTAGTGTTAACGGTGTGCAAGTGCGCAGTTCACACTGTGCACTTGGGGCGGTGTTTGATTTCGACGACGCATTTCTGTTGTTGCGGGCTTTTCGACATGGCCGCACCATGCAAGAAGCGAAAGTTTTTATCATTAGAAGATAAAGCCCGTATTTTGACGGAAGTTGGAAGCGGACAGAAGAAAAGTGACGTTGCGGCGAAGTTTGGAATTTCTCCGAGTTCGCTCTCCACCATTCTGAAGTCGAAAGACGCGATTGAGAAAGCGCTTGCATCGGGAACATCAGCCAAGAGGAAGAAGTTGACACCGTCGGCGCATGAAGAGCTCGAAAAGGCGGTGTACAAGTGGTTTGTAGAAACGAGGGCAAAAAAAATCCCTATCAGTGGGCACGCAGTGCAACAGAAGGCACTGAATTTTGCTTGCCTTTTGGGCATTGAAGACTTTAAAGCCAGCACCGGCTGGCTGAGCCGGTTCAAGACCCGCCACGATATTGTAGGCAAGACGCTCAGCGGAGAGTCGGCATCCGCAGACACGAGCAGTGCATCAGCCTGGGTGTCGGAGAACGTTCCGGCGTTGTTGGAAGAGTACGCCATGTGCGACATACGCCATGTGCGACATATACAACGCCGACGAAACGGGTCTCTTTTATGAGATGCTGCCATGTAAAACCCTCGACATGAAGGGTCAGCATTGCCACAGCGGCAAACACAGCAAAAAGCGCGTGACTGTGCTGCTGTGCGCCAACGCAGACGGGTCCGACAAGCGCCCGCCACTAGCTGTCGGAAAAAGTGCAAGGCCCCATTGCTTTAAAGGCACTCGGGGCCTTTCCGCGAAATATGTGGCCAACAGCCGATCGTGGATGACGCGAGCCATTTTTTCTGACTGGGTGGCGTCGTTCGACAGTGACATGAGGAGGCAGGGCCGCCGTGTTTGCCTGTTGCTGGACAACTGCTCCGCTCATCACATCCCAGATGCGCAGCTGACAAATGTGGAGCTGAAGTTCTTCCCGCCTAACTGCACTTCTGTGATACAGCCCCTGGACCAAGGGGTCATAAGAAGCTTGAAGTGCGCCTACCGCCAGCGGGTGATGCAGCGCCTCCTAGTCTACCTAGACATCAGTCGCGACGCCAAGTTGAATTTGTACATAGCGCTGGAGATGATGGCCGCCGCATAGGCTGCAACCGGGCGAGAAATCGTCGCCAACTGTATCGCGCACACTAAACTTAAAGGGGCACTGACACAAAATTTTGAAGGCGAGATAACGTCGGAGATAGATTGGTGGGAACACATATACATCATCTGCAAAATATCAGCGGCGAATACAGCCTAGAACATATTTAAAATCAATTTTGAAGTGTGCGAAACGCAACCGAGCAGCCAGCAGAGGACCACGCGCAATTGTAATTAAACAACATCCAAACACGTCACGAGTTTGTGTTTGCCGCTTCCGCACTACCGGCGTTTTACGCGGGCTCGCCCGGCTCGCCGCTCCAATCGGAGGGCCGGAGGGCGGAGCTTCTGCTCTCGAGAACGAACGACCCGATCGTTGGCGGCGGAGGCGCCGTGATTTCGTCAGCTAATCGGGCAGCTGGCCGTGACCAAAGTTCTACAGCGATTCCAGGCACTCTGTTTCTATTACTGTTTATTACCATTGGATGCGAAAACGCGCCGGAGGCACGAAAAGCCCACTGAGCTAGCCGCACGGTCGCTGTGCAGGCGGCGGCCACGGCCGCGAAGTGGCCCAGGCCGGCGCAGGTAGCTCGAGTGATAGATTGTTACCGCTGCACGAAATTGTCCCCAAGTCCCGACCATAGTGGCTTAAATGAGAAAGGAGTTAATGATGCAATGGCGGGTTGCATTAAAAATTGTCATCTGCACCGCTTACGAGAGCGGCACTCGAATATCCGCCGCAGTGCTGAGCCGAACACATCTGTAGGCGGACCTGTAGGCAGACCGGCCGGCTGCTCCCAGCGCGCGTCTTGCCACCCACCGCCTCGAGCGTCGCGCATCGTTCTTTAGCCGCGGTAGCATTTGCACTCGCAGCGCCTGCGTCACATCCACGGTCGCTTTTTAATTAAGCGCCTCACGAGATCAGTACGTGGGGGCATTCGCAGAAACTGCCGTCGATGCGGATTCGACAGTGCTACGGCGGCTCTGCTCTGTGATATCCCTCCGACGGTCACGTGGTCAGCTTTGTTCACACAAAATCCACAAAATCCATCGTTTCGCGGCACTCGCTGAAACCGAAACTGCGACTGGCCGCATTTAAAATCCCTCTAATTAAACAACCATCGCACGCTGAAGCAAATGAGGTTTCTACAGGTTATAAGTAGGTCACTAGCTACTTATCGCAACGAAAAAAACAAGATGCTAAATTTTTGTGTCAGTGCCCCTTTAAGCTCGGAGGTGCGGACGGCAACTTTCTGAGAATCCTGCCGAGTGCAGTAAAGCAGGGCGTCCGCTGGCAGAGGCGCTTGCGTACTGGGCGGCCCTTCAGGATGCAGGAAATGTGCCGTGCGGTGTTGAGCTCGACGACTTCATCGACGCTGACGCTGATGTGATCGCGCACGAAGAACTAAGTGATGAGGACATCATAAAGAGTGTCCGCGACGAGGAGGACTCAGATGAAGACGAAGTGCCGGACCTGCCGCCTCCACCGGCCACAGCGCGCGTACTCGATGCGTTTGACGTCATGAGGAACTGCGTGGCTGCGAATGACAACGAAGTCGCCATGCAACTGCTCACGGAGTGTGAGAACTGCGTGATGGCGTTCCTCGGAAGGAAAACAAAGCAGGCTACACTGCCCGAGCTTTGGAAATAAATGTTTTGTGGTCTAAAAGTTCAGGTGAGCTGCTTTTTTCTGAATTTCACTTCAAGCAATTTTCGCTTCAACAAATTTTTTCTCGTGCACAGTAACTTTCGTTGTAGCGGGACCCAACTGTAAACATATATATTTTTTTTGCAGTTGTGCTGCCAAGGTTCAACAAGTGTGTTCCTCTAGAGTGTTTTGCGTGTCGCATACAACTGTCAGAGTTATTTTTTCGAGGTCGAAGGTTAAGGCATAGGCCACGGCGCATTGAGTGTCACCGTAGTGGCCACCCTGTGTATTTGGTTTTCCTTTGTTGTGTTACTATCTAGTTAGCACCGTGCGCTAGCCTCACAGCGCGCGCGTGCGCTTAGTGTACAGCAGATTGGTGCCTGCGCGCACAAGGCCGATGGCAGTGTGAAGATATCTTTTTTTCTTGTGTCGGGCGTTGCCCTGTAGTCTCTTGTTCCTGCAGTGAACATATATAGTCAAAAACGTAGTCGAACATCTCTGCTGTGACTTCTTTCACTCCAGCAATCTCGGCACACGTGAAAACTCATGGGCCGGCCACCCCGCTAAAATATAAGTAACTGTTGCCTCACGCCCTTCATTGGTTTTTGCTAGCGGACGCAATTATCCAGGGGAGGGGTTTGTGGCACGGAACCACACCGTCTGCAGCCAGAGCTCAATATACATGTACAAACAGGTTCAACCGGAGATCTGTGCTCCGATTGCCTCAGGCTAATGGTTTGTTTCCAAGAGTAGCAAAACTGAGTTAAAGCTGCCACTCATTTTACATTGCTGCCTTTGTTTATGCTCATACCGCTAAAGGAACCTGCAGGCATTTGTTGCTTGAATAGTGGTACTTAGCGTAGAAGAGCATCCCCGAGATAAAACATCTTTAGAATCGCAGAATGCCAACATTCCACTTATTCCTTGCGTTGTTTTAAATGTGTCTGGTTTAAGGTTACAAATTTTAAACACATGCCTTTAAAGGGACACTGAAGTGATTTGTAAACAATGCGGGATTACGAGCGCAAATTGTTGTCTGGAGTCCCTAGGCCCTGTTTCGACCACTCTGAGCGTGTTTACGCGAATTTATTTAGTAGAAAAATCAATTCGAAAATGCTGTCCTCCTCTCTGCACTCCCGCTCATTTTCTTGGGCGTTTTCGTGTGACGTCAGCAGGAGAGGAGCTGGCAATTGGCTGCGCTGCTGCACGGCTCGCCGACCTTCCGCGACCGAGTCAGTCGGCCCAACGTTTAGTCCGCCGGCCGCCGACGGGTCATGGCAATTCGTTCGATCAGTTGAAACTAAGCCACAACACGTTTGTGAATGGAAGAATGTGCCTTTCTTTACTTCGTTAGTTTGTACTCTGTATCTAGCTGCAAGTCAAGGTCGCTTCACACAAGCGATGCACAAGCGCACATGCGACGCTTCACCGACTGGTACGCCAGTAGGAAATAGGAAAATATAAGGCCTCTTGAAGGGGTAGAAGAGTCAGCGAAGTCAATATAGGTACTAAGGAAATAAAATCAACTGATATTTTTTACCGTACAGCGTAAACTAGGGTGCGGGAAGCACTTTTTTGCGCTGGACGAACAAGCACAGCGGTCAGCAGCACGACTACGCATCTGCGAACGCTTTTCCGTCTAAGAAATGCAATTGCTAGACGTGAGCTATTGTAGAAACTTGGGGGACACTTACTGCACGAGCGCAATACAACAAATAGTCACCTAAGCTGCTTGAAATGCTAAAACTAAATAAAAGTGTAAACTGGTTATACTATATACAGTTAAACCTCGATGTAACGAACTTCAATGTAACGAAACCCTCGATGTAACGAACCAGGGAATTTTTTGTAACTTCAAGTGTATGCACACCATGTATTTTCACCCTCTGTGTAACGAAGTCCCGTTTGCCGGAATTTCAATGTAACGAAGTTTCATGGAGAACGAGGCACGATATTTAAGCTGTAGAAGTAGATTTTGGGAGACGCAAGCGCCGAAATGGGGTCCCAATGAAACGCGAACGGCGACACGGGTCGCCCAATGCCGCGGATGCAGCCAGCCACGGAGTCTTTGATGAAGTCCCTTGCCTACAAACTGCGTGGCGTGCATACACGGCTGGCGCACTGTTTCTGTCGGAGCTTAATCGCCTACGACTTAATCGGCATCAGCGTGAACCGCACGCAGTGTTTTCTCCCTGCAAAAACGCAAAACGCGCCCCGCAAGCCACAGGCGCGCTGACGCAGCCGCGGAGACCACCCGCGCGATGCGGGTAGCTCCAGCGACCGCTTCTAACCTCTCGCTGAAACGCAACTCGAGGGGCATATGAGAGGGGCGTGCGAGAAAAAAAGCGGATAACGTGGGCGAAATTTTCATTGTAAAACGTGACACGCGCCGCTTACGAAAGCGCCCATCAAATATCATCCGCGGTGGTAAGCCTAATCGCCACTGGCGTTGCCGCCGCCGCCGCAAGCCGCCGCTTTGCACTTCGTTCGAGTTCGCTCATGCTTGTTGGGTTTCGTCGTCCCAGCAAGCATTTGTGAATCTTTATGAGCCTTGCACGCGCGTTTTTTTTCACACCGGCGTCCGCGATTGCGTGCCGGCGGCGGGAAGTGACTCGCGCTGCGCGCAGCAGTGGGAGGAGCCTGACCAGTTTCGCCAATGGGGAGGCGCGCACCTTATGGCGGGAGCTTCGAAGCGCTCGGGGATGCCGGCTGGCTAGACGATAAGGCCGCCGCGAAGGATATTTGATGGGCGCTCTCGTAAGCGGCGCGTATGACGTTTTACAGTGAAAATTTCGCCCACGTTATCCGCTTTTTTTCTCGCATACCCCTCTCGTTTGCCCCTCGAGTTGCGTTTCAGCGAGCGGTTAGAATCGGTCGCTGGAGCTACCCGCATCGCGCGGGTGGTCTCCGCGGCTGCGTCAGCGCGCCTGTGGCTTGCGGGGCGCGTTTTTTCGGGAAGAAAACGCTCCATGCGGATCACGCTGATGCCCGCGTAGACGATTAAGCACCGATAGAAACAGAAACAGTGCGCCGGCCGTGTATGCGCGCCACGTTTTCTTTTTCAGGAAACGCTTCACGGGATGAACACTTCATTATAACCGCGTATTTCAATGTAGCGAAATTTCAATGTAACGAAGTAAATTACGAATTTTACCGACTTCGTTACATCGAGGTTTAACTGTATACCTTATATTTCCATCGCCAGCATCGCTCTCGCCCGTGGCCATGTGGTTTGGAGCGCTAGGTATATCATCGCAAGTTTTTTGCCCGTCACAAGTTCGAATCCCCGCGGGTACAAGCTTTTTTTTTTTTTTTACAAGGTAACTTTTTCGTTTTTTGCCGATGTTTTCTATACTGAGTTCACCTTTTCTTGGGCCGCAACGTTCACTGCTCCACGAACTAGTCCGCAGAACTCGCGCAGCCTGGCACTGGCGCGCTAGCGAGTTCTCGTTGGCATGCTGTTGCCATTAGCACCTACTCCTTGCCGGCATTCGGCACAGGCCAGAATCAGCAGACCCTTGGCCTGGTGCGAACACGCTTTTTACGATACAGGCATGAGTGAGGCAAGCTCCAAATATGGGGGAAAAGCACATGCATTTGTGCGTCTGCGGGGACGCAGAGGGCGTTCATGCACGCGTAGGCCTCGGCTAGTGAATGCTACGATTCCAAGCCGTCCTGGGAGGCTTATCTTATGCATTTTGCAGCCGACAACATGGCAGAAGCACGGTACTACGATTACTGGGATATTGAGAATGCCCATCCAACGATGCCATCGGATGTCAAACATGTTGTTTTACAGAACCGAAACCGAAACCGAAACTTCTTTGATTGCTAGCCTTGGGCATCGCCCAATCACGGTGCCCCCTCCTCCCAACGTCACAGCTTAGTTGGTGCGGCCGCCGCAAACCGCGCATGGTAGTTTTTCTTCTTTGGCGCTTTGTAAAATAATTTCCGATTTGTCAACCGGATAAACGATGAAAAGTGTGCTAATTTGAGCCAGTCTACGCAGTGCAAGCAAAAACGGGAGCTTGACAAATTCACTTCAGTGTCCCTTTAATGCTTATATAACTTCTGAGCTAGCATTTAGTGATTAGGCTTAACATTTTTCAAATAGTATGCACTATATGCCAGCTTTCTAGGGGAAAAAAGTAGCAGTCAAGAACAACCCAAGTACTACATGTAAAAACAATGTGAACATTAGTTTTACAAGCTTCTGGAATTTCAGATTGTTATCTTTGGGTACTGAGTCACAAAACGAAGCATCCTTACCACAGCTACGCGACTGACCAGTTCACAAGCTCCAAGTAGGCGAAGCTACGCCTGGGCTACAAGGCATTCCGTAGTGGCGGGCTACCAGCCAGAAATTGTTCTTGTCCATCGAAACTAGAACACGCAGATCTGTTAGCTTTTATGCCTACACAGAAAGAAAAAAAGGCTACACAGGAACGTAGGTTTCAACCTGAGACCTCAAGCTTAGTACCGCAACGCTGTAGTGCTGGACGTAAAGGGAGCAAAGTTGCAAACATGCCTCCTTACTCTCACCTAACATCTGCCCGGTGTGAAGAGCATGCCAGGAGCCCTCCACTCCAGACGCCAAGAGCAGGGGGTCACAGGCACGTAGCAGTCTGGTTCCACAGTGTGTGCATCCTGTGGACATGAAAACTCAATCATGTCAATAGTATGCAAGGTTAATACTCCACTGGCAAACCGCCAGCCTTATCCGTGGCTTCTAGAAGCTGCGTGCTTTACAGCAAGTCTGGAAACAGTGTGTTGGGGCACAAGACACTAGCGCCTACAATAATTTTGCACCAAACACCCTACTATGAATGAGAAAACACCCTTTCGCGCAAATTGACTCGAATTTTTCTCCGGGCAACTTCATTATATTGGATAATAATGTAAATCCTGCGACTTTATATTGTCAAGGCTTCAGTTATATCTGAGTTCCCTATAGCAGTTAACCTGTATTTTTTAAGCAAAAAAGGTTATGATGCAGCAGATCCTCTATTTTGTTCTAAAAAGAGGCGCATTTCTTCTGGGATGCATACTAGAACTTAAAATAAAGAAAATAAAACGTGAACATGCACACAGCTGCTTGCTTAGACCATGTTTGAATGTTTTAGTTTCCAAATTAATTTACCGCTAAAACGGGCCATGCAGCCAAAACACGTTTGGTTCATTTGAAAAGTTGCCTTGTTAGAATCCTACTGACACCACTTTTAACGCACACTGTGCTCAAATAAGCTATATAATGTGGAAAAAATGGAATAGCCATGTGACCCAGTAGCTCATTTGGCTCAGCCCAGCTGTGCGATTGGCTGAGGCCAGCAAAAGCAAATGAAAATTAGGCACGGTTTATAAGCTTACTGAAGGATCTTTTTGCCCCTAAATGTAATGCATAATCATTTTACAGCAGTAAGAATGGTGCGGTAAACAACGAAAGTTACTAATACACGTAAACATAGAAGTACCGATGCGGACTGCTGTTGGTATTTGGCGCACTATGCTTGCTTTAGCTGCACAGCAGTCCGCCGCTTTGGAGTTGCCTCACACGACACTGGCCAATTGGTGCAAGCGACGTTGCCTTACGTGACCTTGTTTGTCAAGCAAACCCCATGTTTCACAAAACAATACTTTCTACCTTAACAAAAACCAACCAGATGTAAATACAGTAAAAACAAAGCAATGGCGGCCAATAGTTCATGGCTGAATAGCGTAGCGCCATCTGGGAGGACTGATAGCAAGCAAGGCTGCAGAGCCGAATGACGCAGTGGAACTTCATTTTAATACGCGCCGTTATGACTTCATTGCAGACGTCACACAAACACACAATTTGGCGGGAAAATCAAAATTTTAACCTAAATCGATTCATTTCTCTGCCAGTATGGCATCAGTTTCTGTGGGACAAGCGCTGTGGGCACTTAAAACACAAAATGTTTCAAATAAAACAAGCTTGTATTTTCTCTGCAATATCATTGAGTGCTCACTTTTACAACCTAGTCAGACAACATACGCACCCTCCTCATAAATCAATGCTACAAGAGATCACAAAATGAAATGTGACACAGTGATTTTTGTAGCCATAAAAAGACGGCTCTCACAGATAAAGGTTTAAGCACTTTTTTTTTTTCAATTCCACTACTCACTGACAACAAGGAAAAATACATCGACATTTTTTATCACTTTCAATCACAGTAGCTGAAGTATCTTGTCGCACTCCCAAAGAAAAGCTATTGTCGCACTGAAACCACAGGATAAGTGCGTAGTGAAACATGACTGCTACATGTTAATCTAATACCAAAACATGCCAGTTAGAAATAAGTGCCAAATTAATCTAAATTTTAAAATTTCAGTTACAAGATCATACTTTTTTCAAGATTTTATTCAGGCCAAACACCACACACTTGCAGCTTTAAAGCAAAATTTCCTTCCCACACACCTGTCAAATGCCTGAACAATGTTAAACTCATTTCAGCCTTAACAATATTCAACCTAAACAGTTCTTTTTGCCAAGGCTATTCTAGGGGTATGATGTATCAGGGTTCGCCCGGGCTTCTAAAGCAAAAATTCAAGGGTTTTCAAGGACTTTCAAGGACCAGAAAACACATTTTCAAGGTCCCATGCATCCTATGTTTTATCTGGGATTATTTAACTTTTTCAACACAATGCAAAATTTTATTATTGCCCAATGCATAAGAACATTAATGCACGTTTAGATAGGCGCTATGCGTTCATGAATGCTTCCCCAGCTTTATTTTTTATTTCATACTTTGTATTTAGAGTTTTTTTTCGTTGTTTTGCTGAGGCTGTTTGATTTCAAAACTCTGCATCTCCTGATTTGTCAGCAAGAGTATCAGCTGAAATTAGCTCAGCAAGTGCAAGGCAGGATGAACGATGTACACGTCCACCATTTGCACGTAAAAGCAAACGCAGATGGAGCGTATGAGGCACAGCAAACATGCAATGAAAGGCCGTCCGCAGACTAGATGGAACAAGCAAGATAGAGAAGAGAAGCCGGCTTTCACAGGATTGTATCGTGACATGAATTCTGTTGAGGAGTGCTGCTCCCAATGTTGCCTCGTAATAATGAGAATCCACAACTCGTAATTTCACGCACTTCACTGAAACTTGATTGTTAACAATGTTTCTTTACATTTTTAACACCTAAAATTCACGACAAACACTTTGAATTCTTGTGAAAAGACAGGGCCATTGGTTCTCTCCAGAAAAATCAAGGGTTTTCAAGGACCACTTAAAAATTCCAGGACTTTCCAGGCCTTGAAATTTACACTTCTAAATTCAAGGGTTTTCAAGGTTTTCAAGGACCTGTGCGAACCCTGTGTATGCTGTAATAGAGCCTACAGATTATGTTGACCACATTGGGCTATTGACTGTGCACTAAAATGGTGACTCATAGGTCTCGAAATCAGACTGGAAACTCCATGTTCAATAGCAATAGCTAATTTGTGACTTTTAATGTTCTGCATAATATAACTGTCAGCTCCAGAATTTACTATTCACTTGAAAGCTGACCCCAGCCATAAGTATACAAGTGTATAAACAAGTGAGAACATTTTGTCTGAAGGCCCTTTGGCCAGTTGCAAAAAAAAACAAAAGTAAGCAAGCAAGACATGTTTGGAAAGTTGCCTTTTTCCCTACTCAACGAGGCTTTTTTTAAAAAACAAGTGCTTGACGGTGTCGAAATGTGCCCTGTTCCCTTCCCAACTGCAACAAGCACTTTCGTTGTGTGTACTATCCGAGAAGGAAAAAACTCTCGGATCCCAATGTTGATAACGTCCACACACTGCGGAGCTTTTGCAGTTAGTGTGTGTTCTTCGAACCTCCCACATTGATGACCAAGACTGGATTTTCACCTGCACCCAAAGCCTGTCATCTTACAGAAAATTCCATTGGGAGAGCAGGAGCACTCAAAAGCACTCTGAAAGTGCTCTCTCCAGAGCAGGCATGTTTCAGTGGTCGAACAAGAGTAGAAGCACTGTCATCCAGTGGTAGAGCGAGATCACTTTTGCTGCTCCGAAAGCAGTGACCTTTGACGTCATATCCTGCCCTTTTTGCGTGCGTTTTTTTTTTTTTTTTTTTTTTTTGCTCATGCGCATTTTTGCGGCTCGGCAAGCACGGCCCGGAGAGCACGGCGGTATCCATCGTGCATTTGCAACTTTGCAGAATGGGCAGCGAACCCTACGAGCATGCGAGTGCTTCCTACTGCCACTTGTGCTTTGCCCGGCTTTGCTCACACATGCTTTTCCAGAGAGATTGCTGGGATGCTTAAAGGCCAGAATACGTGGAGCGAACTTGCACGACGAAGTTTGCGCGGCGAAAAATCTCCCTCGGCAGGACACTGTATGTTCGTTGGGCTGAGCTACATGGAGCGAAAACACAGCGCACGCCGCCACTACGTTGCTCTCGGTGACCTCCATGCCCAGAGTCAATGGTGCCGTTCAGTAAACAGACGTGGTGAAAGGACTTGTACGTCATTTAACGATTCTGCGTGGGGCAGGGGCATTTCTTCTACGTTCTCAGTTCTCAAAAACGCTAGAGGCAGAAGAAAAATAAAACGAATGGCGCCGGGGAGATTCAAACCAGCGACTCCAAGAACAAGTAGCCAGCATTTTAATTTCCACTTAACCCTGAGAGATGGCGACAAAAGTGCAAAATACAGCCTCTTAAACAAAGCCCTCAATACATTCAGCTGGCTGGTAATACATTCGGCTGGCTACATTCGGCTGGTATTTGAGAGGCCCTCATAGTGATACCGCCTGTTCCTCACTCGCCGATATTGTAGACAGGCCCCATATTGGTACTACTACAAGTAATGTGGCCAGATCGTTTTTCTTCAATCTGATATATGCTATTGTGCATGCCCATCTTGGCGACACAAGCCACGACAGTCAGGTCGGGACCGTGTTTTCCCCTCAGTCGTTTTTTCCTCTCCCACCTGCTCTCCGGGTGCGTGCCGCATTCCAGTGGCAGGTGCAGTGGCCCTGCTCCCACATGTTCCCAAGTGTTCTGCGCCCTACTCCTGACTGCACGACGCCACAGCTCCTGTTCTCTCAATGGAATTCGCCATTACTTCTCACTATAACGTCGTCCCTCCCCTCTTGAGATGAAGAAACACAACTCCTCCAGTCTAGAGTAACAATGCCATATTACTACCTCTATCACAAAGGAGTGACTTCCTCACTGAACAAGAAGACATTCATAGCTTTTCGTAGTAATACAAGTACCATGTTTGGAGAGTTCAAGTTACGGCAGAGCAACATCACTGCTGTGGAAGATGAGGTAGTGGAGCACTATAGTGCATTTTTAGGTTTTATCTGCACCCACCATAGACAGGCATTGAACACGTTAACACACACTGAGCAGCACAGAACCTTAGCCACCCGCCCCTCTTTACCCCGTGGAGTCACCACCACCACCTGGTAAAGCTTGAGGTCATCTAAGTGGTACGTTAAAGCTTGTAAGCACAGCACCATACCACCGGGAGCAGGTATTGTTTAAATGGAAGAGCAGTTTTTCTGCTCCGCCACTATACACCTCAAACGCATGCAACTTCGACAGTTTGAGATAAAGTCCACACATGATTACTAGTGAAAGCTCCTTTCACACATGAGCAAATAGAATGAAAACTTTGAAACCAGAAACCAGTGTTCTACAATTCTGCGATATTCAATAGCTAAATGTGTCAACAATACATGATGTGAACCTAGCTTGTGAATACAGTACCAGTACGCAATGAAAGCAAGTTTTAACTCGCACGAACCTACACGGTGCCAAGCGCTCTTCCCTGCTATAAAACAGGTCTCGCAAGATGCTTTTTTTTAACGTCATAAGTAAAAATGTGCCCACACATACGCAAGTGCTTTCTGGCACACAGTCATTACAATCCGCTCTCCACTCGTCAAGCGGGATTACTCGCCACTGTTATTCATGATCGGAACTGCGATCTCTCTCCTTCCTCTGCCACTCAGCAACATGATGATAGGCTGATAGGCCAATTATACAAGCCCCCCATTACTTGAAAAAAGGTGCCCGCCCACTCCTCACGAGAGAGTAACTGATGGGCTACAGACACAAGAGCAGGGTGATGATTCCCCGCAATGGACAGGGATATCATTATTCTCTCCTCACTAATCTCGGAACAAATCAAGGTGCGTGTGTATACACCACCTGTCATGCGATTCAACATCCCAACCAACTCCTTTGATAAAAATACTAACACCTGAAAAATCTCTTTACGTGTCTCGACCTTACTTTAGAAAAGGTAAATAAATAGGGCTGCACTCAGTGTTCAGAAGCAGCAGTCGACAGAGGCAAGTAGAAACACACAACGAATTGCAAATGCGGTGCGTGACCGATTAAACTTCGTAATAATGAAAATAAAGGCGAGTTTGTAGGCTCCATATGCAACGCGTGGACTTTAAAGCATTTTTCCGGCTCTTTCCCATGCAACGCAAGCCTCGCAAAAGCGCGTTCTTATTCCAGCGCTACAGAAACTCGGCTGCTGTGACCGAAAAGTAGCGACCGAGGAACTTCTCAACCGAATTGCATACCATGCAAGTGTCCCGTTTTCCCACATGAATCACGCCGCACCGTGACATTAACAACTTCTATATCTGAAACAAATTTCGTAAAGAGGTTTTAAATTCCGTGATGAGGTGGTCAAAATGTTCCAAGTACGCATTTCGGAGCAATGTTTTTTTTCTCACGAACCGCGCGTCAAAATCATGGCAGCGTGCGCGCATCGCTAGCTGCGTACTTGGGACCAAGCTTTTTATTGTTTTGTCGTTGTGGCTTTCGCGAATTGAAACCGTTGGGCTTATTAGGATTAAGTACTTTGTTTCTTTTTAATTTTGCGAGCCGACACGGAATCTATTCATGATCAACAGATCTACGGATGGGGTCGGCCGCGACTTGCGTTGTTGCGAAGGGAAGCTCGCAAAGTTCACAGCACACAGCGTCCGCCACTGCGATTCTCACGGGGACGGAAAACACTAATCATTACTCGACATACTGCACCTGTCAGCAGAGAACGCTGGCTTCCGAAGTTTAAAAAGCACCGGCGGCGAATGGCTTTCTCCGGCATGGTCCGGCGTCCGTGCTTTGCTATCGGGGGAAGTCCGTTCGCGCACTTACGGGACGACACGCCGTAAACATCGACGCTAACTTGTAGAATGCATAACCAGCAAAACTGCCACAGTTGACACCGCAGTAGAGTTCACTCTAACCGCAGTAACAGCGGTTAGTACGCTATAGTACAGCTTTTCACAACTTTGTAGCGCATGCTTCTCCCGGACCATGCGGCATGCCACAGAACAAGGAGGATTGCTATCACGTGACTACAGCCACTACAGCGAAGTCTGCGAAGATTTGAACTTTCAAAACTGTTTTTATGTTTGAACAGTTTTCGGTCTAAGATGCATGAGAGGTTCAAAGCATGTGATAAATTCAGCGTATGAACTTCTATAGTTTGTTAGTAACAATTATAAATTTGATTTCGCTATGGAGTTTATCACAGGCGCTAGAGAGCGCAAGGCGTAAACGAGCGAAATTTGAATGCCCTGAGGATGACGAATTAGGGTGGTGGGAAATAAAAGAGGCTACTTAACAGCTAAAAGAGGCATCTAGAGGACACAGTAAGACCAAAAGAGTTGCTGTGCAACCAGATAGATGGCGGGAAAAAAAGTGGCGAAATGGTGCAAGCAAAAATGAAACAAAAAATCGACCAATTAACGAGATAAAGGCACAAGACGAAAAGCGCTTTGAGGAAGTTTTTGGAGACATGTAAAAGCCCTAGGCTACGGGAATAAAGACGACGTTCTTCTTTTGGCCAAGCAGCAAGCCTTTTAAGCTTGCTGCTTGGGGAGCGACTATGATTTCTGGCGCTGCACGTTTTTATTTCCTCTTTTTCTGCAGCTCGTGGTAAGTTCATACGTGCATACTAAAACGGTTTTCAAAGGAAAGGGGCAAAGACGTTTGAGGCTGACTACGCTGCGAGCCCATGGCTAGCAATAAGGGAGTAACGACAATGAAAAAAAAAAAGAAAAGCAAAGGGGGTGCTTCGACTAGTCAAGATTAGTCGCGGCAACGTGCGCCTGCTACCATGACATTCATGGGAGAGGTACGGGTGGGATGAGAATATTTTGTGCGCAAGTTTGTGTCTGAAAACCGGAATTTTCGGGGCGTGCCTTGCTGCCATTTTTAGTTCGTTATGGAGGCCGCTAGAAGCACTGGTACTGGAAAAAGTTTTATTAATAAAAACGTAATTTGAATGTGAACATCTTCGACAGAACTCGGCCTGGTTTGGTTAAAGTTGAGAAAGAACTTACTTAGAGCTAGAACTTTATGCTGAACCGAGACGACGGAAGAAGGAAGAAAAGGCCGTAATCGTGAACCTGAAGAAAAATGGATACACGAGCGACTTCCCACGGCGCGCGTCAAATGCCGCCTTCACCGATCTGGCAGGAACCATAAAAATTCCGCTCTATTGACTATTGACGCCGCCGAAAAAATTCCCCGCATTTCCCCGAGGGGAAGAATGTGAAAGTGCGAATGCACGAGTTGAATTTGCGCGGTTCGGTAATGTTCGCGAAAGAGAGATCACACACACACACACACAACTACAAAGAAAGAAAGATGCATTTATTCACAGACACCTATTTGTGTTGTCGTTGTACTTGATTGCTAGAGCGGATCTCAGCTTTGAAATTTCGTGTCAGCACTCCTTTAAGCAGTTGCATTAGCCCTTCTCACGCCCGATTCCTGGCCAATCCCCCACGTGGGTATGTGCCATGTCAGCAGCCAGGCAGCGCGCGCCCATCTCCCCCCGTTGCCAAGGAAGACGAGGAGATTCCTGGCCAATCCCCCACGTGGGTATGTGCCATGTCAGCGGCCAGGCTGCGCGCGCCCATCTCCACGTGCGCGGACATCGCCGGTGGACGCAGGTTCAGGGTCGCTTAAGAAGTGCATTGCACTTAAAACCCCTCTCCTGCCTCCGCCGTATGCCCCCCCCCCCCCCCCCCTTCTTCCTCTCCATCCGAATACCCACCCGTATTTTCCTTCCGTATGTTAAAAGAACGGAAGAAACATAATCCCGCATTCTTCGCTAGGAAGGCATTATCGTCTCCCATAAGCCGGTGTCAACGCTTGGACGGCTGATGCCCCGATCGAAAGAGCGTCCGCCAAAAGGAAAATCCCAATGGGTCGTCTACAAAATTGCTTGCGCACAAGTGCCCGCTAGTTACGTTGGCGTGACCAGGAACTTCCCAGAACGCCTCCGGCAGCACAAAATCTACGTTCGTAAGTCTGAGATTCAGCGCAGTGAATTGGCTATTACATTAGCTTTCCCTTGGTTGGTGAAAAAACACTGTGAAAAATCTGACCAACAGATTGACTTCGACGGCGCTCAGGTGATTGGCACCGAAACCCATTACTCACAAAGAATAGTCATCGAGTCCTGGCACTTACAAGGGAAGCGGGAGGCTTAAATAGATCCCTAGGAACCCTTGCAGCCATCTACGCCCACGGCCTCCGACGCGCAAGGGCAAGATGCAAGTAAAAAGTAAAAGAAGACACCATAGATATATAACTTCTACCAGCCCGGCTGCTCAATCGTCTTCTCGAAGATTATTTGGCCTCCATGCAGCGAGGGGCTATAATATATACAGATGCCTCTCAACGAGAAGAAAAATCCGGTATAGGAATATTTTCCCCTTCCCTTAACTGGACCTTTTCGGTTCGTCTGGGTGATTTTATCCCCATATTCTTCGCGGAATTCCTGGCAATTGTCCTGGCGCTACGAAAGCTGGATGTTTCAATTACATCTCCAATGATAATTTCCGATTCTTTTTCTGTATGCTTAGCCCTTTCTTCCCCTAAAGACACTCCCCTTCTGCGGACGTTTCGGTCACTCCTGCCACCTCACTTCACTGAAATTAACCTTCTTTGGGTTCCTGGTGATGCAGGGATCACATTCAACAAGACTGCCGACTCTCTAGCAAGGATAGCACTTTCTGGGCATGTAGTAGACGTCGTAGAGCCGACACCTTTAATAACAGCAGCTAGGTACCGTAGGATGCTGAAACTCCAAGTACAGCAAGAATCGATTTTATTATCATTAAGAGATTTTAATCATCTTAAATTATCATGGAAACATGAATGGTGCCCTTCACGCAACTTAGAGGTGGTTATTACAGCCTTACGTTGTCGAGTACCCAAGTTAAATAGGTATTTGCACAGGGGCGGTATTCCCGTGTTTTGTCCCTTTTGTGTCCCTTTCAAAAGTGTCCCTTTCGAACGAGCCCTGATTGGCTAAAAGCGAACACCCGGATGTGACGCCTTACAAGCACGGCGGAGCTATGAGCCGTGGCTACTCGGAGCAGACGATTTGGAGCAGACGATTTTTCGTCGCCTTATTGTTGGTTCGCTCGCGGAACAAGAAACACATAAAAGATACTCTGATACGGTTTCACTTCTTTAAAATGCGTTTGCAAGAACAGCTACGGTATTTGAATCAAAGGCCCACTGCTTAACCGGAAGTACGTCACGATGAAAGGGACGCAAAAGGGACGTTTTCAAAGGGGACAGTTACGAGAATACCGCCCCAGGTCTCGTCTGGCGCCAACAGCTCTGTGCAGCTATTGCGACGAAGACGAGTCTGTCGAACACTACCTTTTAACATGCCGACGTTTTTCCCGACTGAGACGTCAGTCCCTGGAGGTGCCGCTTTACAGTTTGGGGATATCCCTAACAGTGCCGGCTATACTATCGTTCAGGGCATCCGAAACGGGGTTCTGCCGCCGGGATGTATGCTCCGCCCTCCTGCGCTACATTAAAAATTCAAAACGATTATCTTCATGATTGCGATTGGTCACCCTCGCTTTGATTTTTCAGGATTTTTTTTTTCTCTCAAAACGTTTTTCAACCGGTCTAAATTATCTTTCCTAAGCGTCTCGTGATTAGATAAGAATTACATTCATTTTAACCATCCTCTGTTGATTGGCAGATCCCCTGATTGGGTATGTCCCATCCCTAAAGGCGCAACAACAACAACAACTCCTGCTTCTGGTCTTACACAGTTACATCTGATCAAAGAGCCGAGTAGGCTCCGAATCGTTGGGACCGCTTTCAATAAAAGCCCTTGGTTGGTGCATTCGCCTCTTCCTCGAAAGGCGTATTTGTTTTGCGCCTCCAATTTGCAATTGCAGTGCTCTGCTAAAAAATCATACTCGCTATCATACCCACAAGAAAGCCATAAAACGGTAGGCTTTAGGCGCGCACAGTAAAGCTACTAACGGAGCAGTTGCAAGGAGATATATGGGATTGGCGCGGTTTGAAAATCAAAATGCTGAGAGTAAAATATGTTTCAAGGAGATGTAAGGAGTAATGAAGCCATGTAAGTTGCCCGCTAAATCGTTTAGGTGCCTTCATGGGAAAAGCGCAGACACGCAGTGGAAAAGAGGGATTATAAGGGTAATAATGAGTTACGCAATGACAGTGGAGAAACAGATGAAGTTATGAAAACCAATAAACAGCAAGGCAGGCAGAAACAAAAAAAAAAAGAAAGAATTGAACTGGAAACATCGTTATAGATGGTTGATGTCAAAACGTAAGGTAAATTTGATATCAGAACGGAAAATATACGCGCTAACTATAAGGGTGGTGTTCTGCTTTTATAGGCTATAACTGGTTGCAAATAAGACTGAAGAGATTCGTGGTGAAGTATGCCCAAAATCATGGTCATTAGTGTTCTAGAGAAACGATACAGAAAGGATGCGGCACCTCACTAATCTAATTTGATCAAACCAAATCCACATGTGGAAAATATTCGCCTTTCGGAAGCATTAGGATTAAAATGAAGTATCACGGGTTATACTGCAGGGCTGTAACGGTTGCTAAGTGAAGGTCGGATATCGGGGGCGGAAAAGAATATAGGAGAACGCCAATATCAAGAGTTGTGTTACGTAGATACATTAGCCGCTTTGGTGAGATGACACGCAGAAAGCTGAAATCTGGAACCTCGATTATAGCCTATAATACCGGTCTTCGTTTAAAGCTTGAGTATGCTTCCATTAATTGGGTTCCACATACAATGAAAGCTTTCAGTACTGCACCGTATTAATCAACAGAAAAAAAAAATCCCGGCTATATCCACTAACGTGAAACCTGGGAAGGGGAGAAGCATGCACACTGTAAAAAAAATTCACCGGTTTAAGGAACAACCCGGAGGTAATGTATTGCCGACCACTTTCCGTAACTTTGAAAACGTACAATTTCAGGGTTACGGGAAATCCGTAATGCAGATGCCTTGCCTACTATTACGGAACTTTCGTGCAAGCTAAAATGTAAGGTGTCCGTTTTCTGCTAACAAAAAATTCCCCGCATTTCTCCGAGGGGAAGAATGTGAAAGTGCGAATGCACGAGTTGAATTTGCGCGGTTCGGTAATGTTCGCGAAAGAGAGATCACACACACACACACAACTACAAAGAAAGAAAGATGCATTTATTCACAGACACCTATTTGTGTTGTCGTTGTACTTGATTGCTAGAGCGGATCTCAGCTTTGAAATTTCGTGTCAGTACTCCTTTAAGCGGGTGCATTAGCCCTTCTCACGCCCGATTCTTGGCCAATCCCCCACGTGGGTATGTGCCATGTCAGCGGCCAGCCAGCGCGCGCCCATCTCCCCCCGTTGCCAAGGAAGACGAGGAGATTCCTGGCCAATCCCCCACGTGGGTATGTGCCATGTCAGCGGCCAGGCAGCGCGCGCCCATCTCCCCCCGTTGCCAAGGAAGACGAGGAGCGCGCGCACCCGCAGCTGTTGCTATGCGGACGGCGGCGGACGCTTCAGGCTCGCTTAAGAAGTGCATTCGCACTTAAAAATTCTGTAACTCGGAATTTTACGGAAAGCACTCGTTCTGTCCAAACGATTCCGTTGTTCAAATGTAAGGTGTCCGTTCTTGAGTAACAATTTCGAAATGGGAATGTATAAATCGTGGTTGCGCAGCGGCTTGAGTGACCAGGTGTCGAAAACATGCAGGCGTTCCATGCGAGCCCAGGATATTTGATCATGCACCACACCACCCCTATGCACGCAGGCAAAGCCTGTAACTCTGCCTGCAAAAGTTTCTGACATGAGTTCGGTTGAACACAAATGCATACAATTTATTTTTTACAAACTGAACCTTCTGCCTTGTTCCGTGTCATCCTAAAAAAGAAAAAGAAGAAAAAAACACAAGAGCAATTAGCCACTCCACACAAATTCAAGCTTAAAGCTAAATTTTTTTGTGTTACAACTTTCTCTACTCCATAAATAGAAAGAAAAGGCTGTAGTATAGCCAGCTTGACAAGGCCGCAGCTCCCTTTCTACTTAACAGCGTAAGTGTATTCTTGGCGCCTTGGCGTTTTTGCCAACGGGGATGAAACCGTTGGGGGGTACATGTATACAGCTTTGTTCTGAAATTCCCTTGTCTTTGAAGCGCGAATCTCTCTAGCGCGAGGCATAAACGAGTGTCCCGGTGTTCTTTTAGTACGCGTTACGAAGCGCTCTAGCACGAGGCGTAAACGAGTGTCCCGGTGCTTAAAAGTACCGTGACTACATGAGATGAACGATGATTACGAAGACGACGAAGACGATGAAAGGAGACGCCAACAGCCCCAGCCCCTAAGGGGCTTCGCCTGAAAACAGTTCAGTTAATTTTCGGAAAACATCGCAGGCTTGATTCACCGACCAACCTTATGCAATTAAACGTAACTTGTACATCAGAAGCTCGCAGAAAGTTCAGTCGCTTTGCCTTCTTTACAATCGTATGTATGTCTGGTAACGTAAAACTAGATCTCCCTGGCAGTGTTAAATCCATATCAACACGACGTAAACGTCTTGGCCATGAATATTCTGCTTCCCCGTTTCTGCCTGATCACATACTTTCAAATATAGTTTTTTTTCTGGAATTGTGGAAGATTAGAATATACCGTCCTCTGACATTTTTCATCCAAATAATTTTCTTGTTGATTTGCAGCGTCACCCTGTTTCTTAACTTTTATGTTGCTGCTTTATTGTTGTCTCTTTGTACAATTATGTTTAATGTACCCACTTTTGCTAAGGCTACCTCATTGGCCTGCAGTATTGTGAAATAAATAAATAAATAAATATTCATAAGGAATAAACGTGTATCTAAATGAGGAGGAATAAACGTGTATCTAAAGTTGTCAGCCCTGGCGAAGAGTCCTTTTTCCAGGACCCCTTGAGTCCGTCCGGCTTCTTGGGCTCGCTGTACCAGTCAAAGCTGGTCGTCATGGTCGGAGCTGGACAGTGCTCTGTCCAAGTTTTCAGGGGAGGGGAAAGGCAGGTGGAATTGGTGGGGGTTCTTATCACAGCCCCACATGACATGGTAGAGGGTTCCCAGAGCCTCACTGAAGCGGCATTGCGAGGAATACAGGGTGGGGGCCAGAATATGGGCTCTAGTGGGGTGGGGAAATGTACTTGTTTGAATGCCTCGGAGGTGGTTCTCTTGTTCTTTTGTGAGGCTTTTGTGCGCAGGAGGATATAGTGTTTGTTCCAGACGGTAATGCTGAGTGATTTCGTGGGACGACAAGAGGGGGCAGACCTGTCACTGCTCGTCAAACACCTGGCTTGCCCGGTGGGTCAACTCTCGGGCACGCTGGTGGGCAGCTTCGTTGCCAGACACGGCGGAGTGGGCTGGAGCCCAAATAATCCTTACGGGATGTCGAGGAGGATGCTGGGGAAGAATTGTTCTGGCAGGTCGTAATATGCAACCAGCAGGTCGTAAGGAACTCTCCGCTTTTTGGCTGTCGGTGATTATTCCTTCTGCAGACGTTTGTGCAATCGCTAGGGAGATGGCCTCTTCCTCTGCCTACAGAATAGATGGTGGGAATTGATGTGCATGTAACGAGGTCTTCCGTGGTAGAAACCACAGCGGTCATAGCTCTTCGCCAGGGATATGAAGTGGGGTCTGTATACATATAGACTGTGGCAGAGTTTCGGCCGTATTGATTAAGAATAGCTTTCGCTCGGGCTTCCCTACGAGCCTCGTGATGTGTCGGATGCATGTTGCGTGGTAGTGGGGTTACATCAATGAACTTGCGAACCTCATCGAGAAGCTGAGTAGCATCCGCCTGCGAGTGTTGCAGAGGAGAGCGCAGGTGCAGTTGAAACAGAATGACTCTACCGGTAGGGGTAGAGCTGAGGCGCAAGAGTTGGCTCAAATGCTGGGCTTACAATAGTTCATCTAAGGTACTGCGGACTCCCAACCGCAAGAGTTTCTGCTTTAAGCTGGTAACAGGTAGTCGTAATGCTAGTTTGTACGCCTTGCGTATCAGGGCTTCCACCTTGTTCTTTTCGGTCTAGGAGAGTATGGAGTAGGGGAGGGAGTAAGTGACCCTAGACACGACGAAAGTTGAACCAGCTTGAATCCTGCGGATCATGTGGGATACTTGCTCTGTGGTGTTCTTAAGTCTGCTGAGCAGTTGGATGTTCGAGCGATCCGCTTGCAAAAGCATGCCCAAAATTTTGACCTGTGGAGTCGGAACAATCACGTGGCCGCCCATGTGTAGGGCGATGGTTGGCGACCCAGGAGAGAGTTCCTTCCTTGCTGAGACGATCAGCAGTTCCGATTTCTGCGGCGAGCATTCTAGGCCACACTGCCTTGCATAGTGAATGACTGTGTCAACCGCCTGTTGTAGATTGTTCTCGATGTCTCCTACTGATCCATGAATGGCCCGTATGGCAATATCGTCCGCATATAATCCATGGCGTATGGCTGTTACGGCAGCCAGGAGCGGAGGGACACCAATGAAGGCTATGTTAAATAGCAAGGGGGACAGGATGGCACCCGGGGGTGTGCCCTTGTTGCCGAGGGAAACGGGATCTGATTTAAGGTCACCCACCTTGAGAATAGCTTTTCGGCTGTCAAGGACGTCTCGAACGTAGGTGTAGGTATGTTGCCCGCAGTTTAGGCCATTTAGCTGTTTGAGTATGGCTGTGTGGCTGACATTATCGAATGCTGTTTTTAAATCTAGGGCTAGTATGGCTTTTGGGTTGTCTCGGGAGGCTTTAAGCATGACCTCTTCTTTCAGTTGAAGAAGTATGTCCTGGGTACAGAGGTGACGGTGAAATCCACACATTGTATGAGGAAACATGTTGTGCTGTTCGAGATAGTTCTGTAGCCTTTTGTGGATGGTGTGTTCCAATAGCTTCCCCAAACACGAGGTTAGGGAGATGGGGCGTAGATTTTCTGTGCTCGGTGGTCTTCCAGGCGGCTTTGGAACAAGGTGCACTTCTGCCATCTTGCACTCTTCCGGGAGTCGACCTAACCTCCACACCATGTTAAGATGGCCCGGGAGGTCAATAATAGACTCGTTATCTAAGTTCGCCAGCAGCTTATTTGTTATGCCGTACCCTCCTGAAGCCGTGTTGCGTCTGATGATGTGAAGGCCCGCTTTGACTTCGTGGATGTAATTGTCCTCATCCACTTTAACATTGGGCTGCCCTGTACATGGAGGTAGTGGGGTTTTGGGATAGACCGGGAGGTTTTTATCCTGGAGGGACATCATGAGGCGAGCGGAATTCCCTGGGTCAGTGTGAATCACCTTTCGCATGATGTGATTCGATTCTGTTTTGCTTTTGGAAGGGTCGATTAGATATCGTAGCAGTCTCCAGGTTTTTGATGCAGTTAGTGTACCCTGTAGACTGTCACAAAGGGATAACCAACTTTCTTTGCATAGGTGGGCCGCATAGCGGGCTGCTTCCTCCGTCAGCAGAGCTGTCTTTTTTTTCAGGCGACGATTGAGGCGCTGGCGTTTCCACAGTTTGATTAGGCTCCTTCTTGCTTCCCAAAAGTGGAGAAGGTGTGGATCTACACAGGGGACCGTCGTGGTAAGGCGAATATTGTTTGTAGCGCGATTCATGTCTTCGGGAATTTGGGCGAACGATTCCTTTAGCGTGAGGGGCTGGGTGCCTGCCCCGTCAAGTCTGGCTTGCTCCCTCTGTTTGCGAAATATCCGCCAGTCCGTTAACTTGGCTGCACCTCGCGGGGCAGCGTATATGTTTCCATGTATTGTGGTGGCAAGGATGAAGTGGTCGCTTCCCAGGGTTTCCCCCGTGTGAGGCCACATAGCAGTGACGTTCCCTGTGGTAATCGTAAGATCCGGGGACATGTCTTTGGAGACACTATTGCCCAAACGCGTGGCAGCATGCGTGTCCAATAGCAGAATGAAGTTTTCTTCTTGGAGGACGGAGTGCAAGGTGGTCCCTCTTTTGTCGGTGTAGCTGTATCCCCATAAGGGGTGTGCAGCGTTAAAATCTCCCATGATAACAAGTGGGTTCGAAGATGCAATGCGCTTTGCTTTTTGATTACACGAGAAAGGTTACTTTCTTGGCTTCTGGGGCGACAATATATTGTGACAGTGTTAGGTACAGGACGATCACTAGGTTGTCTCTTATGTTGGTCGGCAGTCAATCGCCCGTGTAGGGTATGTCCCACTGGAACCGGATCGAGGGGGTATGCTGGCACGTAGAATAGAAGGGCGAAGAAGAGTTTCTCCCGGCTCGCTGCTCACCGGCCTCCATTGTACCACGTCTTGCCTGTGGTTCCGCAGGGCTTGTAAATAAAGCCTTAACCCATTTGTTACGTCCGTAGCAATATGTTTAACACGTATAAGCTTTCTGCCACTAAACTGCGGCTCTCCCCAATTCCTCTTCCACGGTGTTGCCGCTGTCGGCAACAGCTCTGGGCACTGCAAACTGGCTAAATGTGGGATAGCCTTTTCTGTGCCAAGGTCGGCCGTTTTTAAGTCTTGTATGCATAGCATTGGCAGTAGTTTTGAGGCCGAAATCACCAGGCTTAACTCGGCTGGTTTTCCTCAGGAAATAATGCGCAGGAGTGCACAGAAGGTACTTAAAGCTGTGAATTCATTCACGGGGTGTGAAGCTGGCCGTCCGGTTGAAAGAAACTGGATCGCTGTTATTCGCTACATGTATCGTATCTCACATGGCTTAAAAAATGTAGCCGGTCGTTACGGGGTTCCGGTTATTTTTTCGGTCCCGAATAAACTTGGGCGAATATGTAAAATGGTGGAGAACAAACTGTCAAGACAGAAAGCTGGCACCGGGTGCAGTGTGAAACATGTGTCACCTTTTGTTCCCTGCTCGACGGGCATCGTGTACTCTTTGCCGTTTTCATGTGGTGATGTGTACATTGGCCATTCAGGCAGGTGCGTCAATGTACGACTGATGGAGCACCGTGCTTCGCTCAGGAATAATCATTTTGCACATATCACTCGTCACGGCAAGGCCCACGAGGAAAGCAGTCAAGAAAAATGCAACCCATTGTATAAGGACACGAGTATTCTTTGACGCCACAATGACGACTTGACAAGAGATTTGGTGGAAGAGTTTCGATCGTGAAGGGAAGTGCATTAGTCATGCTTCTGTGACACTGTACGATAAGGAATTTGCCTTACTGTCGAAGACGATGCCTTAGGTTGTGTTTTGTTTGGGGGAAGTAGGCTACGATAAGATTGTTTGGTGCACTGCCGTGTAGTGATTATGTTTAAAGACACGTGTGGTGTATGATTGTATATACGTGTGTGTTTTATTCCGGTTAAAGTTTTAGTTGAGTGTCAGCGCCGTCTTGTGTGCCCCCTTCCTCGTCGTTGTGTTGTTAAGCGCTGTTTAGGATGGAGCAGTATGTACCTATCTAGTTCACTATAGCAGCATCTTTGTGCGCTAACCAGACTGCTTTCCGGCATGCTCTCAGATTTGGACAAGAATTAGCCTGATACGGGAGCAGTGACAGGTGCAAATGACAGTACAGGCTCGGAACTGGTGAACCTTGGAGGGGAGAAGAGAGCGAAGTCTTTATTGCAGGTTGTCGTTAGAAGGGGGCGGTGACCGGTAGCTCCAGCTTTCTGGTGACCGAGGCAGGCCGTTCCGTTAGATTTTCCTGAATATTTGCGTCTCAGCTACCCAGCGCCACCGCCTCGATTGCTTGTACATGCCTGTATGGTATGAATGAGGGTGTTCTTGAAGCCAAATATACAGTTAAACCTGTATGCAACAAAACTCCATGTAACGAATTCCTGGATTTAACGAAGTTTTTCAATCCCCAGTGCCACCCCCATTGAAGCCCATGTGATTGCGCCTCAATGTAACGAAACGTTGCGGCTGTTGACCTTGATGTAGCGAAGTCGGCGGGCTGGTCAGTCATCGTTCTTTTGCACTTTTACTCAAAAGTCAACCTGAGAAATGAACTAATTTAGCGAACACTAGCACAAACATAAGGAACCCGCAGCAATGAAAACGTCTGGAATCGCCTAAACCCGAAATTCGTCGTCATGATCATGATGATGATGATGATGAACGGATGGGGCTAGACCATACCGTGGCTAACGTAGCAGTTACTTCTGGCTTCGTTTGTGCAGCGTGACACCACACCAGCGAGCGAGAGTGACTACCCCTCATGCTTTTTTTTCGCCCGCACCGCAAACTACCATGCGTTTCCACGTGTGAGTGCCATTCCGGTTCCAGACTTAAGCTATGAGGTGCTAGGCCGTCCATATAAAGGGTCGAGGCTTCAGACTGCTCGAACGGTGAGTTCTTTAACTGCTTTGTTAACTGCCTCGTTGCCTGGTCTGTACTCCTGCCCCTGGGCAGGCGGATTTTGAACAGGAATTATATTGCCAGAAGAGGGACGTCATCTGGCAAAGTTTTGAACTGCCATTTTCGGATCAGAGGTGGTGTTCGTGGGTGCCGACCGCTGCGTCAGCGCTTTGGTGGCTACCGCTTCCTCCGCCGTTGTCGGATGACGGAAACGTATTGTGCAGGAGCTAAGGGGTGGGTAATGAGGACTAAATATTGGCGCCACAGCATGGGCGTCGTGATGTCTGTAGTCGACCGCTTCAATGTAAGGCGTGGTCGGTTTAATGAGGTATTGGTCGTCGAAGGTTCCTCCATCGCGTTCTTTCCTGAGTGTGTAGTTGTGCTATAGCACGGGGGAGGGTGGATAAAGAGGTGTGAATGCTTAGAGAAATGAGGACTTCATGGGGGGGGGGATCCCGAATTTTAAACACTCTCAGCGTACGAAAGAACGGGACGGAAGTACACAGGATGTAGCGCTTGTCCCGTCTGCGTTTTTCGCCCCGTTCTCTAGCGTGCTAATAATGTTCCACACTCCCTTCATGTTGTACTTCAATTTTTGCTTGTTTTATAAAAGCGCCTTATAAAAAGGCCTTATGCTTTATAAAAGGCCTTATGCCTTATAAAAGGACCCTTAGAGCATCCTACAGACGCTTGCGCACAGGAGAGGCCAAATTGGGCGAGCTTTCCCCTCACCTGCTGTCATCTAAGGATGGCGCCACGCGCACGCCTGCCCCATACCTTTGCTCAGTCAGACATGTCCCATACTTTGTTAAAGTGCAGGGTTATGGCCATGCAGATTTCTGACAACAATAGCGAAGAGTGTTGTGCCGTGGGCGACGGCGAGCGACCTCGGCGGCGACGGGAGCGAGGGACGGCCGCCGGGCCCACGCACAAGCCCAAGAAGAAAGAGTGCGGCCTGCTCGTCCCAAGACCAGAACCCAAAGAGAACGTTTATTCTTCAACAAGACGACACCGAGACGCATACGCACGTGACCCGTCACGTGCGTCCACAGCAACGACATCTAGTTACAATTTATACAACCAAGCGCACACAGTGAGCGGGCGCTCCACTAGAGGGCGCCACTACACCACATCATCTCCCCGTGCAAAAGAAGTTCGCACACTCTGCGAAATACCTACAGCATCTTAAATGCACTACACCACATCATCTCCCCGTGCAAAAAGAAGTTCGCACACTCTACATCATTCTCCCGTGCTTTGAAGAATGTCTGCATCTTCCTTTCACTTGACTCACACAACAGGCTATCAGTCGCTCACGACAGTTCTATAAGTCCCCAAAAAAAAAACCCGTCCAAAGGCCGCACTCTTTCTTCTTGGGCTTGTGGGTGGGCCCGGCGGCCGGCCTTCGCTCCCGTCGCTGCCGAGGCCGCTCGCCGTCGCCCACGACACAACATCTTTTTGGCGACGAGGATGGGATAATTTTCTTCTGCTGCGACGACATCGTCGACGGGTCCGGCAGAATGAAAACGTGAGTGCGTTTGACCTCGCTCGAGTGTGACTGTCCGGCGCGTCTGGCGTCGCGAGGCCTAGCGTTCTTTGTGCTGACGCTTGTCGAACCGTCGTTTAGGCCTCGCCCTACTTCGTTCATCTGCTTCTGCTCCTGCATCTCTCTCCTTCCTGCTTGGCAGCATGGGCCTCTTCGATAACCTGCCCGTTTTCCTCGAATTGCCGGGGCCGCCTCCGATTCCGTGGCATAACTGGAAAAAATTGTTTCAGGGCCATCTCGAGGCGGCTGGCGGCAGCGACTGGAATGACGGACGACGCGCGTCGGCGCTCGTCAGCGTTTTGGGTAGGGAGGGGCAACGAAGGTATTTTGCTGAGGCGGAGCAGGACAAAGCAAGGAGGGACGCCGCCAGTAACGTGACCGACGCTAATGTAACCAGCCCTTTCGTGACCGACTCCGCGACCGACTGTAGTGTGACCGCATCCTCGGCTCCGGCCATTTCGAAATTCGACCAACTTTTGGAGCAGCTGGACCGGCTCTTCGCTGCGTCCACAAATACGCTTGTTGAACGACATGAGTTCACAAGCCGTCGTCAATTTCGGGGGGAAAGTTTTTTAGAATACGTGACCGCTCTAAAGGAGAAAGCCGTACGTTGCAAGTTCGGGCTGACGTACGCGGAGCGCGTCCGAGATCAAATCATACATGGAACGTCTAACCCCCAGGTTAGAGAAAAGCTGCTCGCACATGGCGAAAGGTTATCTTTGGAGAAAGCTGAAGAGATTGGTCGGAGTTTTGAATCTTTGTCGTTGGCGAACCAAGCCTTCGGTTCGCATCATCAAGTACAAGCAGTAGGTCGACGAGGAGAAGGTGGCGTCGCGGAAGATGACAGTCGGGGAAGCCGCCGCGCTCAAGATGGCGGCGTGGAGAATCAAGATGGCATGGGCCGCCGGGGAGGCCGGCGCGCTCAAGATGGCGGCACAGGAATTCAAGATGGCCTGGCCAGCCGGGGAGGCCGTGACGTCATTCCACCGGGTTCGGGAAGGCAAGATGGTGGCCTCCAAGATGGACGTTTCCATCCGCAGTCAGCTGTAGAGTTCCGCGGTACAGTTCAGCAGAAGAAGTTCGCAGGCAAGCTTCAGTTGTGCGAACGATGCGGAAATAAATGGCATAATTCAGCATTTCAAAATTGTCCAGCCCGAAATCGGCGCTGCAACTCTTGTAATAAGTGGGGACATTTCGCATCGATGTGCCGTAAGCCGGCACCAGTGCATCGAGTTTCTTCGAAGGAAGCTACGGGATCCGCTCCGGCACCGGAACCTGTACAGCATCCAGCATCCACGGAGATCAACGCAACCGCAAGATCTTCCGTCTTAACAGTCAGCACTTCTTCTAGAAAGGACTTAGTCGTCCAAGCGGAAGTCAGCGTCAACAATCCTCCAAGAAAGGACTTAGTCGTTCAAGCCGAAGTCAGCGGAGTGACCATGCAACTCTTAGTCGATACCGGAGCATCCGTGTCGTTGATGACTGTCGAAGATTTCAAGCGTCACTTCAGTAAACAGCATGCGCTGTCCAAGGCTTCCGTCAACTTGTGGAATTTTTCCAAACAACGTATCGGCATCCGCGGCTCATTCCAAGCTCCTGTTCAAGTCTTGCAACGGTCTTGCTCCGTCACATTCTACGTCACCGACAGAGGGACATCTCTTTTGGGGCTCGACGCCATCCAGCAACTGGGCATTCAGATCGACGGTGCGTCTCTTACGTGTCGACTAGCATCGGTGTGTGCAGTGCAGTGTCCCGTGAACGTGCCCCCGGGTTTCGAACATCTCTTCAACGGCGAGTTGGGTCTTGTCAAGGACGTCTCGCATAAGATCCAACGGCGGCCAGGGGTGACTCCAGTTGCATCTAAGCTACGAAGATTGCCTCTTGCTCTCCGTGATCCAGTGTCCAGCGAGCTGCGACGCCTCGAGGACAATGATGTCATTGAGCGTGTCGACGCCTCGGAGTGGGTTTCGCCACTCGTCGTCGTCCGGAAAAAGAACGGGGACATTCGGCTGTGTGTGGACCTCCGGGAACCGAATAAGGCAATTATCATTGATGGGTATCCTTTACCGCATGTTGAAGAGCTGTTGCAGATGTTTCATGGTGCTGTTTGTTTTTCTAAGCTTGACTTGGCGTCGGCTTATCATCAGTTGTTGCTGGAAGAGGGCAGTAGGGACTTAACTACCTTTGTGACTCATGAAGGCTTATTCAGGTTTAAGAGGGTGTGTTTTGGTCTGGCGTCGGCGCCTGCGGTTTTTCAAAAAATGATGTCTCAGATCTTAAAAAATTGCAAAAATGTTGTTTGCTATCTTGATGATATTCTTGTGTGGGGAAAGACTCAAGCTGAGCCTGACGCGAGCCTGGTTGAAGTCTTAACATGTATAGCAAACAGTGGCATAAAGTTGAACGACAAATGTCTTTTTTCGGTCAAGGAACTTGATTTTTTGGGTCACAAGATTTCGGCTGAGGGCATCTCACCTTTGGAGAGCAAAGTAAGAGCTATAGTTCATGCTCCCGCTCCTACGGACATAAAGTCACTGCAATCATTTTTAGGTCTTGCAGGATACTATGCTAAGTTCATAAAGAACTATGCAGAGATAGTTGAACCACTTCGCCTCATGCTCAGGAAGGGTCAGACGTTTTGTTGGTCTGATGATGCTCAGCGCAGTTTCGATCAGTTGAAAGCGTGCCTCACATGTTCTCCGGTTGTGAAGGTCTTTAATCCTGACTTGCCTGTAGTAGTAACTACCGACGCATCTGATGTGGGAATTGGCGCGGTACTACAGCAGCGGTAGGGTTCTCGGCTTGAAACCATAGCCTTTGCATCTAGAACTTTGTCGGAGACTGAGAGAAAATACTCTGTGGCAGAGCGCGAAGCGCTGGCTTGTTTGTTCGCGTGTGAAAAGTGGCACATTTTTCTTTGGGGCAGACGGTTCACACTTAGAACTGACCATCAGGCTGTAGTTGCTTTGTTAGCCGCAGGAGACTCAGGTCGGAGACCTTTAAGGATTTCACGGTGGTCAGCTCGTCTGCTGTACTACAATTTTGACATCGAGTATTGCAAAGGGTCAGAAAATCTGGTGGCTGATGCTCTGTCAAGATTACCCATTCAGACCGGTCAGGAACTTCAGGAAGAAGAGATAGTGTCGCTGGTAACATCAGTAGTCGATAAAGAAACCGTGCAGCTGGCAACGAAGGCCGATGTGACGTTGCAGAAGGTAGCAGAGTATGTGTCCAAGGGTTGGCCTGATAAGAAAAAGGTACACAGTGATTTAACTGCTTACTTTCATGTAAGGGATGAACTTTCTGTTGTGGACGGATTACTCATGCGTGATGACCGTGTAGTCATTCCTTGTGTACTGGTACCTACGTTTCTCGAGTTAGCACATGAAAATCATCAAGGAATAGTACGAACGAAGCAACTTCTCCGGGAACGTTACTGGTGGCCTCAAATGGATCGCAATGTTGAAGAACATGTAAAGCATTGTCACGTTTGTCAGCTGGCAGACAAGTCTGCTAAGCCTCATGTAGCTCCGTTGCAGCCAGTGGAATGGCCTGAAGGGCCTTGGCAAAAGTTGGGAATGGACATCGTCGGTCCGTTAGATGTGTCGTACCCCCGATTTCTTGTTACACTAGTCGATTACTACTCTAAGTGGCCTGAGGTTCTGGGCACAAATTTCATTTCAACTGAGGATGTCATTAAGTTGTTGGACTGGTCTTTCAGTCGGGAAGGGCTCCCTGAGGTTTTAGTGACGGATAATGGACCCCAGTTTGCCTCCAAACAAATGCAAGAGTATCTAAAGGAAAAAGGTATCCGCCACGTGTTCTCGTCGAATTATTACCCTCAGGCTAACGGCCAGATTGAACGGTTTAACAGAGTTCTCAAAGAACATTTACAGGTAGCCAGACTTGAAGGCAAGGATGCTTCGAAGAGCATTACACAATTTCTTGGGTCGTATCGGGTCACACCACATTCAGTGACAGGTCTTTCTCCAGCTTTTTTGCTGCATGGACGTCAGCCTCGTTCCAAAGTGGATATTAGCAACTTCAGGATACGTAAAAGGGCAGCAGAATCGGACAATTTCCTGCCTCATGTTCGGAATCAGGTCTTCACGAAGCAGCATAAAGCTAAACAGTACTTTGACAGAAGGAAAGGTGCGCAGCAGACCCGCATAAAGGTGGGAGATGTCGTGAAGGTAAAATTCCGTAAGCAAGGATTTCTGAAGTATAGTAAGCCGTTGACAGTGCAAGCTCAGGTTGCACCTTTCACCTTTAAGCTCAGTGATGGAAAGATCTGGAACGCTTCAAAACTCACAGTCGTTCCGAAGGGAATCGAGGTTGGCTCAGCACCGTATTCCTTTGACAATGTTGAACTCTCGTCGAGGCATAAAGAGTTTTTGTACTCTTTGTCTAACTTGGACATTTGTGACAGTCAGTCCCCTAGTCTACAGTTGTCAGAAGGGACAAGCCCCAGTGTTCAGACAGACCCTGATCTGTCGGAGGTTTCTACCAGTGCAAGGTCTGAATCCATTGTCCCTCGGGAACCATTAGAATGTCAGGAAGAAAATAGTGAACAAACAGATCCAAATAGCCATGTAGACAACACAAGGGAAAATGAGGGGGCGTCTGGATCGTCAAATAATGCAAGTTCAACGTCTACGCGTCCGCGCCGTAAGACTAAGCAGCCTCAGTGGCTTCGCGAATATGTGCAGTAAGGGGTATACGTACGGTTCATGCTTTGCGTCATGTTGAACGTGTCATGTCTGTGTTGAATCGTATATCATCATTGAAAGTGTTATGGACGGGTTTTTTTTGGGACTTTATAGAACTGTCGTGAGCGAAAATGTTTTTTTGGACGGGTTTTTTTTGGGACTTATAGAACTGTCGTGAGCGACTGATAGCCTGTTGTGTGAGTCAAGTGAACGGAAGATGCAGACATTCTTCAAAGCACGGGAGAATGATGTAGAGTGTGCGAACTTCTTTTTGCACGGGGAGATGATGTGGTGTAGTGCATTTAAGATGCTGTAGGTATTTCGCAGAGTGTGCGAACTTCTTTTGCACGGGGAGATGATGTGGTGTAGTGGCGCCCTCTAGTGGAGCGCCCGCTCACTGTGTGCGCTTGGTTGTATAAATTGTAACTAGATGTCGTTGCTGTGGACGCACGTGACGGGTCACGTGCGTATGCGTCTCGGTGTCGTCTTGTTGAAGAATAAACGTTCTCTTTGGGTTCTGGTCTTGGTACGAGCAGGCCGCACTCTTTCTTCTTGGGCTTGTGGGTGGGCCCGGCGGCCGGCCTTCGCTCCCGTCGCTGCCGAGGCCGCTCGCCGTCGCCCACGACACAACAAAGAGTACCTCTGACGCTGCATTCCAAAAACTGTTTTCTTCTACCTTCAACCCCCGAAAGCTGGAGACCAAAGGCAGGCAGTTGTAAGAAGCGCATCATCGCTACATTTTCATTTTTGCTTCAGGCCTATTTATAAATAAAGCCGTTCATTCATTCATTCATTTTTGTTTCAACTGCGCAGTATCACGCTTTTGTTCTTTCACCAAAAAATATTGCCATATTGCGTAGGTTTCATTTAGCGATTGATAAATTAGTTCAAATGCCAATTTACAGAACTCTTCCCGTTTCGACGCTACGAGGACTCACTAAGCTTAAGCGAACCCAGTGATCGCTAGGACTAGCCCAGCACTCTTCGCCTACGACATGGAGGGTTCCGCCGCATCGACGCGTGGAACATTTATCGTTCTCTCAAATGCGTGTGCAAGTGCATGGTGAGGATATTTCGCCCGAAGAGTACCACAACAAAGCCGGGGGGTCCAAGGCCTGCGAACGTACGTCAAGACTTCGGCAGCGTACTTGGAGCGGTGATTCTTCCCCTCGAGGCATTATTTCGAGCTTTTCGAAATCGAAGTCTACCAAGAACGACTGCGCTTCGGCGATAAGTGCAACACGCACGCCAGCCATGCCGACGGACGAAATCAAGGTTTTAGTGAGATCGAGAGGCGGTATCGATATTGTCAGAACCGGTACTACCAACCTGGAAGCAGCCATAATGGCGGCGGCAGGAACCTAGAATGTGGCGGGGACTCAGGATACGATGTGCCCGAACACCCAGCAGAATAGCATGGTCGTAAGCACTCCTAGCGAACAGCTAGCTGCGAAATATGCCCGAATCCGGTCTAAAAAATTCCCCGCATTTCCCCGAGGGGAAGAATGTGAAAGTGCGAATGCACGAGTTGAATTTTCGCGGTTCGGTAATGTTCGCGAAAGAGAGATCACACACACACACACAACTACAAAGAAAGAAAGATGCATTTATTCACAGACACCTATTTGTGTTGTCGTTGTACTTGTTGCTAGAGCGGATCTCAGCTTTGAAATTTCGTGTCAGTACTCCTTTAAGCGGGTGCATTAGCCCTTCTCACTCCCGATTCCTGGCCAATCCCCCACGTGGGTATGTGCCATGTCAGCGGCCAGGCAGCGCGCGCCCATCTCCCCCCGTTGCTAGGGAAGACGAGGAGCGCGCGCACCCGCAGCTGTTGCTATGCGGACTACGGCGGCGGACGATCCCCCACGTGGGTATGTGCCATGTCAGCGGCTAGGCAGCGCGCGCCCATCTCCCCCCGTTGCTATAGGGAAGACGAGGAAGACGAGTAGCGCGCGCACCCGCAGTTGTTGCTATGCGGACGGCGCGGACGATTCATGCTCGCTTAAGAAGTGCATTCGCACTTAATAAAGTACAAGGAAAACTGTACAAATTCAGCGCTTACCGCACGGCACCCCAAGGCATCATCAAGGGCGTGATACGTGGCATAACGACAGAGGAGAGCACCAACGAAATAGACCGGAACATTGGGAATGATTCCAACCCGCTTGCGGTACGAGCCACACGCATCGGCAGCATAGCGACGGTAATCGTAGTGTTTCAAGGCACCAAGGTTCGAAGGTTCGTGCGCTGCGGCGTAACCCTAATCCCATGCAGCTTATACTCATGCAGCAGATCGACGTGTGCAAGGAGGATACCCCCCAGTGCAAGCTGTGAGGAGGCGAGCACCCAACCGGCGGCCGCTTCTGCAAGGGCAAAAAAAGACTCCGTGCATCGTTCGTCGCCGACGACGGGAGCGCCGCAACGCCGAGGCGTAGCAACAGCTACCATCGGCAGGCTAGTTCCCCAGGCTCGGAAGGCTACGTTCAGCAAACGCATCGCAGACTCCGTCCCGAAGCCATGACTCATCAAGAAGAAACAGCGGATGTGACAAGTGCAAGCAGAACAGAAGCCGCAAAAGGTCGCCATCGCGCGATCGCGTGAGCTGGCTGACATGGCGACGAGCGGTGGCAGCAGCGTTAGCAGCAGCAGCGCCTACAGCGCCTACAGCGGCAGAAGCACGCCAAATGTACCGCCATCTAGGAGGCATAACAACGTAGAAACAGATTGCCTCAAAGCAGCAGATAAGTCACTCAAAGCAACGAACAATTCGCCACGAAAGCGAAACAGCGAGCTTGAAACCTTGATCAACAACCTTATCAAAGAAATTACAGGAATACGACAGATGCTGCTAGCACCAAGACCTCCCACCACTATGAACTCCGTAATCATGGCAGCGCGGGAACCGGCTGCGACATCTGCTGCGCCGCAGGCCGAGACACCAGGACTGCAAGCTGCAAGGACTGCAAGGACTGTAAGCTATGCCCGAAACAGAAATGTAGACAGATGAGACCCCAAGAAACGGCGGCCGAGCCAGCGACCAAGAAACGCGCGCTTGGGTCGATCAGAACGGGCAGGGAAATCTCCCAATTAGAGGCAAGACTCGAAGCCTAAATAGACGCGTGATTCACCAAACTGGATGCGCTCACCAAAGCGACCCATGCAGGGCTCGGTAAACTCGAGGAACTCATCGCCACATCCTTTCAGTAATGTGACGCCAAATTTGAATTCATCGAACAGACGTTACACACAATAGTGAGACACACGACGTTCGCACGAATGTTCGCGAATCCTTCTTATACCAAAGAGCAGCAGCAACCCTTTACACTAGCTTAATCATGGCCGCTAACCACACAGCAACAACAGTGAAGCCACGGCAGAGAAATTTCCACTTCCACGACGACAAGAGGGCGGTGTTACAACAGCACGTAGCAGCGTCCAACAAGAAGCCGGACGCAATAATGCATCACGAAACGGTCATGAGGAACCCGTTCCTTCCCGGGTACAAAGCACACATCAGTCCCGCAGAGGGACGGGGGGTGTGCGCCCTCGTCCGCAAGGGGATCACCTTCGTGGAACATAAAGTCAAGCAAGGAAGAATCAAGGCCCTATACATCCTTACCGAAATGATCCCGAGCATGCAACGCAATGGCAGCCTATTTTCCTGCTCAACCTCTACACTAACCCCAAACACCCACTACAAAAGTTTTGTTCACTGTTTCACCAAGCAAGCACGCGTGCCAGAATCAGCGTGCTCGCGATGAGCGGGGACTTCAACGCACCGCACCCGGCGCGGGGATACATCCGCAACTCGATCAAGGGAAGAGACTTGTTGCAAAGCGCAATGGACAATAACTGCACTCTCATCACAGACCCAACCAACCCTAGCAGGATCGGCAACTCCGTAGCCCACGATACAATACCAGACCTTACTTCTGTCAAGAAGGATCCCCCGGGAAAGATCACGTGAAAGAACAAGGGAGCCGACTTGGGCACCTACCACTACATCGTGGAAATCACGATATTCGGCCAGCTCCGGGGTAACACCACGCAACACAAGTGGACGGACTGGAACGGTTTCTGCCAGAACGACATCAAGGAATGTCCCGCTAATAAAGACATATGCAAGTGCACTGCCGAGCTCCACGGAGCTGTGCAATCGGCAACCGTGACGATAGAAACGGACGAGGAGGTCGTCGCCATAGGCAGCCGCCTGGCCCACCTGAGGCCAGGCGTTCCACCCAAGCGCACTGGAAGAAGCAACGACTGAATGGCAGGCAAGAAAGTGGCCAAATTAAATCGAGCTTCGAAATAAACTCTAAGGTCTTGTGCCGGCAACCGCGGAACGAGATATGCAAGAAGTGGACGGGCAGTAACCCCGAGGCTGCACGTGTAACGTCATACGCACTTCCTGGATGAAGCCAAGATCAAGACTCATGAACGCGACCGCACTGACAGGCACGTGCACACGGCGGTATAGGAAAGGACGCAGTGATCAAGAAATCGAAGGACAAGTATCTACCCGCTGCCCCCCCAGAGAGCCACCCCCGTTCGGAGGTTCACCCAACACGTGGCTCGACCGGTACATCACGGTGGCCGAGGTGCGGACCACGCTGCACGAGCTCAACACTCGCTAAACAGCGGGACCAGACCTTTTTTCAAACGGGGTGCCGCGGAACCTCGACGACGCGTCGATCGAGGCCTTAACATGGTATTATACAAGGAGCGCTGGCAGTCGGGCAAGCTACTTGGCCAGTGGAAGAGCGCGAGTAGCATCGTCCTCCCGAACCGGTCACGCCACCGGACACAAACAACCTCCGCCCCATCTCGCTCACGTCATACGCGGGCAAGGCGCTGGAGCACGCGATCGCGAACCGATGGCAGGACTACTTCGAGAAAGAAGGCCTTTACCCGTACTGAATGGTAGGCTTCCGGCACAAGCTCAGCACGCAGGACGCCATGTTACAGCTCAATGGAGATATTCGTCAAGGGAAACGCGCAACACAGCAGGGTAGTCCTCGGTCTGAGTGCCTTCGATAAAGTGATTACTCAGCGAAAGTCTCCAAACTGAATATGGGCGAAGCCAGCAGCATTTACATCAGGGACGTCCTCACCGTTCGAACGGTGGAACTCCTCGCGGGGGACCCCCAACTCAAATTGAAGCTCGGTAGCACGGGAACACCGCATTGGCCGGTCATATTGCCGCTGCTCTTCAATTTCGTTATAATCGGAGTGACGAAGGCACCGGCAGAGATGAACGTCCATCACACAATTTACGCCGATGACACCACCCTGTGGGTGGCCGGCGGTAGCGACGCCTACATCGAGAACCAGCGGTAGGCGGCGGTCACCGCCATCGAGCAGCATCTCACGGGCACGAGCTTGGGCTGCTCGCCAAGTAAGTCTGAGCTGCTGGTAATATCACTGTGACGCGAGGGCAACGTTCCCCAAAGAGATTGAGACCGCATCAAGATCATCACCGCGTCGGGACAGCGAATTCCCAAGGTGCCAAGAATTTGGGTCCTGCGTATGCTCATCGGCATGAACAGCTGCAGCGGCAAAACCCTGGCCAAGCTCAGCGACAAAGCAGCGGAGGCAACTCGACTCATACACCGAGTCTCAACGCGTAGAGCGGGCATGAAAGAGGGCAGCCTGGTGAACCTCGTCCAGTCCTTCGCCATAAGTCACATAACGCACGTGGCAGCCTACCACAAGTGGCGCGTCACGGAACGCAACAAGATCAACGCGCTAATACGCAAGTCTTGCAAGACGGCGCTGGGCCTTACGGAGACCACGAGTACGGACGGCTTACTTCGACTCGGCGTGCACAACACCTTCGAACAGATCGGGGAGGCGCAGCTGACTGCCCAACTAGAGAATCTCTCGGCAACCAAGACGGACACCGGTTACTCAAGACCCTGGGTTACAACCCCCGAGCACCGACCGGCAGTCCAGCGACATCCGCAAGGTTGCGCGGGTCCGCATACTAGTGAACCCGGTCCCCAAGAACGTCCGCCCGGAATACAAGAAGCGACGAGCGGCGCATGCCAAGACCCTCGTCGAGCAGCACGCCAAGGTCGAGCACGCGCGTTACGTTGACGGGGCGGAGTACCAACGAGCAGGTTTCATCGCGGTGGCCGTCAAAGCTACCACGTGTTCCACGACAGCGGCAGCGAGCGTGCGGTGCACGGGCGCCACAGACGGCGAGGAGGTCGCAATCGCTCTGGCGATCTCCGAGGCCGAGTGTCGCACCGTGCTCAGTGACTCAAGAACCGCCGCGCGCAACTTCGCCAAGGGTCGAGTGTACGCCCAGGCGGCCGCCATCATCGGCAAGCCCAAGCTTCAAGACAGAGTTGTCCTCATAAAGTGGTTCCCGGCGCACATGGGTGAGTGCGCAACTACTTCCAACCACAACGAAACGGCTCACTCGGAGGGGCGTGCGCTTACCTTCCGCTCCCCCGAGACCGAGCGTCCGTGGTGGTTCGAGAGCAAAGACTGCCTTGCAAGCCACAGCTATCAACACGGAGGAAAGAACCCTTTCTTTCCTCCATGGCTATCAAGCTACTGCGAGATCACCAAGGCCTACTGCCTGGCTGGACGGGTGATGCCACCCCCTTCCCCGCAACCCATCACCACCAGGCGCTGAGCCGGGTAAAGGTCGCGTTGCTGCGGCAGCTCCAAAGTAGATTCATCCACGCACCAGCAATGCTGCACGTGTTACATACAGGTTTATTTGAATGGTGTGTTCAAAGTATGCAAAGTGGGTCTGGCAGACCAATGGCATATCCTCTGGGACTGTGTCTGGTTTCCAGACGAACCGAAGTGAAGGACTTATCTGCCTAAACTCCAAGAAGCAGTGCGCAGTGACGACAAGGACGCTCAACGTAGAGCTGGCCAGCAGGCCCGGGGTACGCTCTAAAAACCCAGACCGGGCGACCCGGCAACGGGATGCGTGGCGCCCAACCAAATGCAGCGTATTTTCGGCGTTGCGCGAGCGTCAGTGTCGTTCGGCGTCAACGCGCGGGCCCGCAGGAGAGGGCGAGTAACCGCACGGGACCGGCGAAATCACGCGCCGGCGTGCGCGCTCGACGCTTCTTTCGGCGTCCAGCACGAGATGGAGCAGTCGCCGGTATTTGTCGCGCAGGGACTTCCATTTTTTCTGCGTGGTTTCTGCGGCACAAACACACGAAAACAATGACGACTTGTTACAATAACTATGCGCACAGGCTGCAGCGCAGGTGACAAGTGCCTTACCTCCGTCCGCAACACCAGGCTTCACGGCTGCTGCCACTTCATCCCACAACGTCTGTTTACGGGGTTTGTTCTTGTTATCTTTTTGTTTAGCCTGCCATAGAGCGGGGCGGGCTGCGACTGCAGTTATTAATGCCACAGCGTCGATGTTCGGCACGCCAGCCACCATTAAAACAGCGAGTCGGACTGGCACAACCGGAAACTGGCACTAGCGCCGCTTCCGCCGCTCGCGCCGATATCTGGCGAGCGTAGATATCGGCGTCGCCCGAGCGTCAGCCCGCGTCGCCATGCATTTTGACGCGCGCGCTGACGCTCGTCGACGCCGAACGACGCTGACGCCGAAAATACGCTGCATGTGGTTGGGCAACAGCAAACCAGGTCCGCGTCGCGCCAGGCCCGCGTCGCGGCGCTAAAAAAACCATCGTTATGCGGGCATGAATAAAGTTATACCTAACCTAGATTAGGGGTGCGAGTTAGTGACATGCTGCAATGCTTACAGAAGCGTAAATTGATCACAAAAATATTGCTTGCTTGGACACGTTTGCTTGCTCAAGACGATAGCTATATGTTGTATAGTTACTGATAATAAAACACTACGCAAACAGCTTCGTTATTTATTTGTAGCAACACGTTTTTTCTATTTTCCCCCACATTTTCTTTTGGAATACACCCTCCGCGGACGTTCACACATCTCCGAAAATTTCGTTTTGCACAACATTTTGTCTCTTTTGCTCAGAATATAAGTTTCTTCTTTGTTTCTACTCATGCGGACCCAAAGCTCACAATCTGAAATAGAATTTTTAAGCTATAATAATCAAGCATATCCAAATCAAAATTCATACACAAGTGGCAGAATTAGGGCCTATAAAAAGCCAGACTTAAGTTCATCTGTAATAGAGCTAGGGATGTCATTACGCAAGTATGTTTATTACGCCACCCCCTTCCAGAAGGAGCGCATGCGCGCCCACAAACACACACAGACACACGCACGCACGTACCTACGTACGCACGTATGCACACACATACGCACGCACGCACGCACTCACGCACACACATACGCCTGTACGCACGCACGCACGCTCTCTCTCTCTCTCTCTCTCTTTCGCTCACACACACTTACACACACTTCAGTGTCGTGTTTGGACATTTCCGAAACTATTTACTCCTTCTTGCGTATCTCAAGATGATCACTATAATCTTCTATTTCAGAGTGTTTATCTCAAGATGATCATTATAAACATCTTCTATTTCATCTTCAGGTAGACATCTTTATCATCGTGCTCTGGGCGGCCTTTTTGAGATAGCTGCACGACCAAATAAACGTCCAATTGCACCTGTACCACAAAGGCATTTCCAGTTGTTGAGGTGATCCCAAAGGGAAGCCATTTCTGTCGGTCTGGTCACATCGGTCAAGTCGCTCTTGTGGCGACAAAAATGGTGGAGACCAAACGACAAGAGCGACATGTGCGACTCGACAAGAGCAATGCCGGGCGACTAGCGTGACAGAAATCACGTGGCTTTTGTCACTCCAGTCGCAAGTGTGAACGGGCCTTTACTCCTACCAGTCGGGCCTTTGAAGCAAAGCATCGATCGACGTTTACCTTCAAAGGCATTCAGCATGATGGTGCGAACAAACCCGGCGGTGCCTTTAATAATACCAGTCCGGCATTTACTGGCATCAGCCACCGGCGTGACTTACCCCTTTACGCCGGCTCCCCAGACAGGGTGTCAATTATTCTCTAGACCACTACATATGGGTCATTTCATTGGCTCTTCTGGACTACTCCTCGAAGGTAGAGGTCGTTGAGCTCTGCATGGCATGTTTTACTTTGTCTCCTGCAGCCAACTTTCTGGGACTACTTTTACGGCCGTCGTACCTATTTGCCTGTAGCAGCTTTTCTCAATCTCTTCATGTGGGAGTTCACAGGTTGCTTCAAGTCGTTCTCGAAAGTCTACAAGGTACCCGTAGGTGGACTTAACTTCACCGTCGATGCTGTCGCTCGTCTACAGCTGTTTGAGAACGGTGAATGGTCGTCAAACGTGACGGCCGTAAATCAGGTCAAACGGTGAAAAGCTTTGCTTTAAGGAATGTCCCTGTAGAGAAGGTATGCAAGGTACTGGTTTCAAGACTTGCGCTTCGCCTGAAACATCCTTTTTACCATACACTAGAGGGCTCCATTAAACATCTCTACGAGATCGTTTGCCATGACATGGTATGGGGTAGTTCAGAGAAGTAAAAAATATACTAGCCATTTATACTTCCTTCAGCAGTTGTGATGTAAAGATCTTTCGTAGACCGGTGAGTCTTCGTTTTCGATTCCCAGTGGCGAAAAAAATTCGATCAGGCCTTGGGCGACATGCACTGAATTAATTGACGGCAGGGCAACCGCGTCTGCATAGCCAGTCGTAAAATCGACAAGGCCGAGGACGTATAGATTTCCATAGTCTGATTTAGGCGAAAATGGGCGGATTAAATCCTTGGCCACACAATAGAACGATATCCCAATCGCAGGGGTGTATACCAGTAGGGCTACCGCTACTTCAACCTTCGATTTTGGCACTGGCAATTGTCACATGATCTGACAAAGCACGTAACGTCTCCGAACAGATCAGGCCACTGAAACTCGTCTAGGATGCCGGCGGCCGTCCATTACGCTGGCACGCCCTAATGACCCTCGATGATCCTCTAAGGGGCACCTTGTAGTATCGGTTCTCTTTGCGTCTTGGAAATTACTACTCGTTTGAAAGTTCTGCCCATAGCAAGGTGGTAGCAGCGGCATAGAATACTGTCAGCCGCCATAAAGGATTAGATGCGACCTTTACCGGTTGAGGATTGTTTCCCGGTCTTGCGGAAGCAGCTCTTTAGGATAGGATCGCTTTGTTGCTCTTAAATCAGCTCCTACTTTTTACATCCGTGTTAGGAGTCACAGGCGCTGTCAAAGACCTTATCTTCGACGAAGTCGCCTTTACGACAGCGGCGAGTAAAACATCTGTGCTTAGACGCGTGGCTTCTTTGCCCGCATAGGTCACTTGTTTGGGCGGAAGTATCACTTGAAGTTTCCAGTCCGAAGTAGGGTTCGCCGCCACTCTGACACCTGGAAAGTTTCAGAGCCCATGATCGTAGACCGGACGGCTCATACCGGACATGTCGATTTCATCTAGGAGGGGTTGTCGGCATAAATTATTTCTTGTTCTTGTTTTTTAGCGGAACAATTTAGCACCACAACGCCGGTTGTTCGTTCAGTTAAACAGTTATCTTCTGCCAAATCGGGCCGAACAAGGGAAGCATTCTTCCCGGAGTTCCGAAGAACTAACTAAAGAAAGCTTCCCTTGAATGCAGTCTCCCACGAAAATTCAAATGTGGGGATACTAATATTCATTCATTCATTCATTCATTCATTCATTCATTCATTCATTCATTCATTCATTCATTCATTCATTCATGTCCACTGCAGGAGGAAGGCTTCTCGACACGTGATGTTTCGGCCGCTTGTTACACAGGTGGCCACATCTTCTGATGAAAGTGTGCTGTTTCTGTGTTAGAATTCCTTAGTAGTGTGGTAGCACCTATCTGTTTTAGCCTCCCTAGTAACCGATATTAGTATTTTTTACCTAATGGACTTTTTCAAATGTAGACCAACTCAGCTGGTTCTTCACCAGTTTCTTAATATACACGAATATAATAAAATTAAAAATTACCAACATTAATCACATCGATGGCTGAGCGGATTCGTAGTTCTCGCTTCCCCCCTCCCCTTGAACAATGTGGTTGTATAAATATTGTCACAGGACACGTAGGCGGGCAATGCCCCATACTGCATCGGCTCAGGCAGGAGACGACGAAGACGAAGCAGGAGTGGCTGGTTCCGGGCGCGCGCTGTCTTATGGCCAGCATGTAAATACTGTAAATATAGGTCGTTCATCCTTCTTCGCCATGGATCGTGTCATCTGTCCTGCCGCTGCATTACAATAGTATTAAGTTGTAATACAAATTGTAGCAGCGGCTAATTCTTCGTGGGTCGGCAGCTTAGTCACTGGAATAAGCGAATAGGAACATAAAGCTGGTTCTTCACCAGTTTCTTAATATACACGAATATAATAAAATTAAAAATTACCAACATTAATCACATCGATGGCTGAGCGGATTCGTAGTTCTCGCTTCCCCCCTCCCCTTGAACAATGTGGTTGTATAAATATTGTCACAGGACACGTAGGCGGGCAATGCCCCATACTGCATCGGCTCAGGCAGGAGACGACGAAGACGAAGCAGAAGTGGCTGGTTCCGGGCGCGCGCTGTCTTATGGCCAGCATGTAAATACTGTAAATATAGGTCGTTCATCCTTCTTCGCCATGGGTCGTGTCATCTGTCCTGCCGCCGCATTACAATAGTATTAAGTTGTAATACAAACTGTAGCAGCGGCTAATTCTTCGTGGGTGGGCAGCTTAGTCACTGGAATAAGCGAATAGGAACATAAAGCTACGCCAGCATGTCTGCTAGTGAGTTAGGAACTCGGTCCAAATCGCGCTTAGTTAGCCTGCTCCTTCCTTATAGGTCTCTCTACAGTATAGAGTTAGCTTTACTTCAACTGCAGTGTCATGACCCGGCTCACTTTTATCATTGGCGCTGACGATACCACCGTCCCGGCAAGCCAGTTCTGGTAAGGCAGCCGGCCACCTTGGCGAATTGAAATCCACGGATCCAGCAGTTCTGGCCACGTCACCCCACCGGGTTGTTTACGTTGCCCCACCATCTTTCTACTTGAACACGATAAACTCCTAGCCCTAGAAGCGTCGCGTCTTCTAGAGCAAATAATTTAAGAATAGTATCGTTAAATACAATAATAATAACAATATTAGAAATACCTTATAACTTTCATTACTATCACGTTCAAGCGGAAAAATGCACTCCGCCACTCCCGTAAGCACCCATGAAGTAACACCTAAGCCTGAATGTAAAATTTTTTGTACGTAAGATGCGTCCAAACGCCACGGGTGTGTATAGCTGAACAGTAAGAACAGTAAACAAGTGTTCAAGTCAGCCGTACAAGGTATGTGAAAAGTACGAGATTGTGTGGCAACAAGTCGGTATGATACAACTATGTGTGAAGAAACCTATAAAAAATACGAATGAACGTGACTAAATCGAGTTTACATTAATACAAAAGGTAAGATGGGACAGACTGGTCATGCGAATAGTTGAGTAGATGGCTGGCGTCAGTGCATGCAGTCTTGCTTCTTTGTGTGGTCGATATTTGCACCATAACTTCTTGTGTGTTCAAGATGAACGAATTAGCTTAGCACAGATTATTGTGAAAACACAGACACCATTGTACATTGCGTGAAGAAAACCTTGTTTTATAAAACAACTCATTGTACTCACGTCGTTTTGTGTTGGAAGAAACCACGCTGGAATTCTCGGAACTTTTAATTTTTGAAACAATGTAGCAGCTGTTTTGGGCCACATGTATGACTTCATATTTAAATACGCCTAAATTAAGAAGCAGAAATTAGTCTATACCGAATTTACAGCAAGAACCAAGCAGAGTTACCACTGCTCGGTGCATTGTGACTGGGTAATACTGACAAAAATTGCTCGAAAAAATGTACAAGTAAGAACTATACGCATAATTACCTGGATTCGTAAAGAATGGGTCTAGAATTTATACCTCTTTTTGTATTTGTATGTATCGCAAGGCGGAAAGCATTTAGTTCTATAATAAAGTGATAAAAAATGTTTGCGTAGAGTAGTCGAGACTGTGAAGCCAAAAGTGGATGCGTGCAAAGCCTGTGGTTAAGGTTTCTTACGTTCTCTAACCTGTCTTAAAGATCTTCAGGACAGGAGCCAGGTACGCCCCTACGAATAGTTCACATTACTTACATCGAAGGAATAGCACATCTGCGGTATCCCCAATCTGTATTTTGCATGCACGCATACTGAGTGCTACATGTAAACGGTGCGCGAAACAGAATTACAAATATTCATTTTTCGGAAAGAAAACATATAATACTCAAATAAACCTTTGGTGGCCTCATAATATGCGGATTTATACATAGTTGTAGTTAAAACGTTTGGAATATTATAGTGGTGCATCTTTTTATTTTTTCACGCGTCTACCTTGCCCTCGTATGGTTGTTTCAACCCGCTATCAAGAACACGACAGGTCTTAAAAACGGAAATGGCCAAATTATTGCACAACCAAGCAAAACATTTAACGTTAAGAGAGCGTTGCATCAGTTACGAAGCAAACAATTTTTTAACAACAGGCAACATGCGATTGGTGACATATCTTTAATACTAAACTGACAAATAAAGTGCAAGAACTTAAACGATTAATGCAACACAGAACCCCCCGCTGCAACAACAAAAAACCCTACAATCATAACACCTCGAAATTTGCGGCTCACAGAGTTATACTAGCAGGTACTTTTTAGAAAACAATGCTCTGTAACTGTTACTTCGTTTCTCAACCAATATGACCTTAAGTTTGCAAGATTGCCATTCCAAATTAAATCACCAATAAACCAAAATATTGTTTTCTCTAACTGTTCTGGCATACAGGTAGAATAAAGCGTCGATTTAGTGCCTCCAAAGTACATGTTTTTGAAGCTGAAGGAATTGAATTGAACCTGAAAATACAAGGTATTTGGATTATGTTTTTATTGATTGTTCCAGTTATCTTTGTTATTTCAGCGCATATAAGATATAGGCTGTCGTTCATCGACAAATGAGTCATCTATATTACCTAGATCTTCTCGTTTCAGAGATTTGGTTATCGCGTCGTTTGAAACATCAATAACCCAGCTCCAATTGATATGGACGATAGCCTTATCAGTAGAAAAAAATTCTAGGACACTTAATACCTCCTTATGTGTATTTGAATTCAGAAGGACTAGTGAGGTGAGGTGACTGTGAGAGGGAAAGAGGTTCCCAGCCTGCACCACATATGTATCGCAGGGAGAAGGACTAGTGTTGAAGTGTAGAAGAACTATGCCGGTTTTATGTGCGCCGCCGTGTTTCGCCGCTTCTGTTGACGTAGACTGCTAAAGGTCTGTCGCCGGATACACCACCACGAGGAAATTTGTAGAGCAAGTATCGCGTCGGAGGCCGCACGTGTTCATTTTATGCTCGCTAATGACGTGGTGTATGCAGTGGTACGTGTCCTCATTATCTTTTTCTTTCCCCTCTCGCTTACTGTGAGACTCAGAGACTCGGCCAGTCGCTCCTACTAGACCTACACAAGCTTCTAGAGTAAGGTGTCCACGCTCCTATATGATGATGTTTTCTATGTAGCGTACGAAAACAGGGGGTTTATACAAAAACTCTTCCCCGCAAAAAAAAAAACAAGAAACTAAAAACACGCACACTAACATTTCTTGGTCGTTCATTCCAGCTGAATCTGGAATGCACAAATGTTTTCAGTTAACGCTAAAACCTTAATAATTTCCTTAAAAAACACTGATGCAAAGCACTAAAACATGCTTAGCTTACGCATTGCATTCTACGTAGTTGTTCTGCGCCAGGTGACGCCCTAAGTGTGGAGAGTTTTACTGTTAATATTCCAATAAAAACCTTCTATTATAATGATAATGTACCAAACTGCCAATTGTGCGGAATAGCCGGCCTCCGGCGTCGGCGTTGGCGTTGGCCAATGGGACAGAAAAACAGCTTCATGAAGTGCGATTAGAAGGTTGAGGTGCTCTGAGCAAGGGGAATTTTACAGCGCGAGCTTTAACATGGTAGTACCGAGATAAGGCTGTCCGGGCAACCTCATTGCAAGAGGGCGCAGAAGAGTACAACCAAGCGAGCGAACTGACAAGGAGAGAGGTTCATCATTGCTGACAACTCTCGCATTACACCACGTCCGGAACGAGCAGCGTCGCAAGTCGCAGGGGACGGATCGAGGCGATTCGAAAGCATTAAAGTGAATCACAAAGAAAAGTGTTGAAGCTGAATTAATGTGTCGGTACGGGATAGTTGGTACGCCATAATATGAGCCAGGTGTAAGCGCCAAGCACGACTCCAGGAAGAAAGATATTTATAGGACAGAGGCACAACTTGCACCGCCCCTGTCCTATCAATATCTTTCTTCCTTGGAGCTTATATCTTTCTTCTTTGGAACTTATACGTAATTCATATTTTGTTGGAAGCCGACAGATTACAAAGCTCTTCGAGAACGCCAAGCAGGAGGAAGGCGTCTCAGGCGCTCAAATGTACATGAATGCTTTCGTATTCGGAAGCCGTAAGAAGGGTGTAGGTGCTCTAAACCTTTATACAAGATGCGTGATTTGATAGTGGGTTCATACCTGCATCGTTGTCCAGTTCGGTGTACACAATGCTGCTGTTGGTTCCAGCTGAGTAGTCCACACATGCCGTGTATAGTTTTGTTTCCCTGGTTACAAAACACATGGCATTGATAAAAATTCGGACTTTATATGTAGCTTTGTCGTTTCCCTCTGGAAAAATTTAAGCTTTTGCAAACCCGATTGCAAATTTGCTTGCCGCGGGTGCCTGCCAATGTTTCTGTGGAGCTGTGCCTAAATATAATGAGACGCACACACATGCAGCTGCATATCTACAAACTCTCTCTGTACCGCATGGATCTTTTTTCTCGCCCACTAAACCGAGACCAGTGCCTTTAAGGACGGACCCGTAGCCACAAGGAAAGTGCCGGGGATGAACTACGATGACAACGGGTAACTGTAAACTGAAGCAAAACATCATACTCGCGCAGTTGTAGCTGTACACAAAGAAATACTTACAGTTGGCTAGTGGATACCTAAACGTTATTTCACAATGTTCCCAAAACAACGGGCTACATTGAACGTTCGCGGCGTTGATTTAACCGTCCGTAGGAATCATTGGCTAACACTCATTGGCCTTTAGAAACCAGCCGCCACATCCGCTTGGTTTCAAGGCCAGCGCCCATGCCTTCTATGACGGAAAAAGTAGCTGTGGCCATAAACGCCCCAATGCGAATATCCGTTGTCATGGCTACTGACTGTCTCAAGCCAGTAAGGTTATGAACACGACGACTTTAACATAAGTTAAACATTAGGTGGTGTTCCACCCCCTAATTAAATCTCAAACTTTGATTTCGTCTGGTGCTTTTTCATTGCTTTGGTATCTGAACTTGTAGGTACGTTATTTGTGGGGTGGGGACTTTAAACGACGCATACAATTGTGACTTGTGGTATGAACGGCAGCAGAAAGCGAAGCCATTTGATGTGGTGGCAGAAGGCTTCGCCAACCCATCGCGGAGGTTTTGTTTCAATGAACTAATGCCACATTAATGTGAGAAAGCGTTTCTTATAGGGCGCGTGGGCTATTTTCTAAACTTCAAGGTACTATATAGCAACTTCCGTAATGCTCGCCCTTCTTGGTTGCAGGGAATAGACGCTTCCAGGTTTGCAAAAAAAACTTGTGATTCCAAAAAGAACTTGTTTGCAATCACTAGTTTTAAAATTCGCGCAGCTTGCACTAGTCGCGGAAGGCTGGTGAAACTGCAGAGCTGGCGGCCCCTCTCTATTCATCGGAGACCCGGCTGTCGCACCTCACATATACGTCTGAATGTGCCGCTGAAAGTTCTCCGTAACTGCAGGCCCAGATCGTTTGTTCACAGGCTTTCATATCTCTTCCAAAGTAAACCGCCTTAGGAAGCGCTAGGACCCACGGCCAAGTTCAAAGCCAACGCCTGTGCTACGAATCCAAAGGAAATGCGGTGCGCCCGGAAAGCAATGACAGCTCAATCGGATGGACGCCGGTTTTACAAAGCGATGCACCGAAGTTCGGTTGCGACCACTGCAAGGGCTTGTTTCTGTCCGGTTGGCTACGCCTGTTATTGTTACCCGCCCCGTACCTCTCGGGCCTTTGAGATGGCGTAGTGGTTAGATTGCCAGTTTCACGGCGTAAAGGTCACGGGTTCGATTTCCCGGAACTTCCCTAACCGCATTTTTTTTCTTAGAGCACACTCCTAACATCTGCTCGGGCTCCTTGCCTCCTCGCCACTTTCCCGCACACTTCAAGGTTTTTGGTGGAACGGACGGATAATGATCGGCCCAAACATCTCCACTGTTAAAATTACTCGATATCTGCTTCCCCAGTTTCCAATCGTCTATTGTACCGGAATAAACGAGCGCATTTTCAGTGTAAGCGAAAACTCTATTCAACGCCATAATTCATTATGCTGAGCTACTTCAAAGCCCTTTCTACTGCCATACCGAATATTTTTGTTAACCACAGCAATTTCGAAATCTGCACTTTGTTTAAAATATACTCTCATTGAAATTTTGGAATGTGCGAGTTTATGCACAGTTGTATTGATGTATACTCTTGTTAAACTAATTGGTCTTCCTCGGATCTTGGTTTGCTGGTTTATTGATTAAAAAAGAAACTGAATTCAGTACGCGGAAATCGCGGAACAACGATCGGGCTGCCTTCCTGTCGCCTCCGGAGTACCGCAAGGGAGTGTTTTGGACCCTTACTGTTCCTGCTGTATAGAAATGACATTGTAAGTGTGGTTTTTCATCTGTGCAAATTCACCTTTTCGCAGACAATTGTGTTTTGTATAGTGAAATTACTTGTCCTGAAAGTCAACATAACCTTAATGACAGTTTGTTCAATGTTTTTCAATGGTGCAATCACTGGGGAATGGCTTTGAACTTAGATAAAACTGTATATATGTGTATAAACCGGAAAAAAAATCCACTGCAGTATACTTATGCACTAAATGCGTTACCTGTACAGCAAGTTCCTTAGTTCAAATAATTACGAGGAACACTCACAAGTAATTTATATTGGAATCAACATATTGACAATATTTCCACCTCCGCCTTCCGCAAACTGTCTTTCTTACGATACAAATAAAAAAAAGGTCGTTCAGATGTTGAAATTCTGGGCTACCAATCAATAACCCGGCCAAAGCTGGAATATGCATGCATAATATGGCACTCGTTCACACAGAAAAAAACGTCGATAAACTGGAAAGAATCGAAAGAAAAGCTGTAAGGTGTATAAACTGTAAGTTTCGTCCAGCTGATTTACCTTCTGATCTAATTACAGCTAATGACATTGAACTCCTTGAGTCATGGCGGAAGACATTTAGGCTGGATTTTCTTCCCCTTCTTCTTCAGAGACAAATAGCACTAGACCCTGCACAGTACCTGACACCGATATCGACAAGACATACGAGACACTATCACCCTGGAACCCTAACACCTTATTTTGCACGCACAGATACACTTAAATTTTCTTTTTTTTTCCACGAACAGTGGAAGAATGGAACTTCCTAGAAGGCTGTATAAGGATTCACCTTGGTTGTTTTGCAAACTGTGTATTGTTTGGGTCTGTAAACCTGTTCTTGTGTGTCGAATTCTTTCCTTTTTTATTTCTGCCTGACTTGAGCGCCTGGATATGTACTTTTTCGTTGTATCGTGCCCACCTGCTTAGACCTGCGAAGGTCTTCAGTTTTCAATAAATGTAAAATGAAAATAAAAAGAAATAGACTTTGCTGAGAGGTCCTGTTTACTATCATCCTGTTTTGTGTGCTGCACAAATGGATCTTTTTTGCAGGTACTACTTCTTGATCCCTCTAAAATGTTGTTTGCTTTTAGATTACCTCATTGCGAAGTTTGTTACCGCAATTGTTGTGAGGATTTCTCTCGATGAAGCTTGTCTTTGTAAGGGCAAATCGCGGCACAGTGTAATTAAGTTAGATGTGTGTTTCGGATTTATAAATCAAAAACAGCCCAAACTTATCTTCATGGTGGAATAAGGCGAATTGTCCAAGCAGAAAATCAAAAGCTTTTTCTTCTGGGACAAGCTACAACAAACCCAATGCTCATGGTCATCGTCGACGCTAAAACATGATCGAATTTCTTCCAATCTAACAAGTACTCACCAGTCGCTTTGATTGGTTTCCTTCCTATCCAACGCAACCAGGGCGCAGGTTGTATTTTCTGTAATATACTCAATCTCTACGCAAGAATTGGTACTTATAAACGTGGTATCACCTGTCTCGCTTCTATTGAAAAGCGCGTATTTATGAGGGGGATAAAGCACCTGCAAGTAACATAGTGATTTAGAAAATAAGTTGGCCGCAATGACAAGGTGCATGAAAAGTATTTACAGGAAACAGCACCGCAAAGTAGCTTCAGGGGATCGATGCTTGAGTCCAGAACGATCGTACATGTTATCATTCATTCTCTAGAGGGTGACCTTCAACCGCCTTTGTACTCACTGGGTAGCTTCAAGTTTGATGTCACATTACTGTCTGTAAGATAAGTGCCGCCCAAGTGCTTGTTATGTGGCTGGGATTGTGGGAAGTTACACTACTTGGGAGAAAAAAAAACGTGCAGAGTACTTGTGCGCACAGATGTACAGGCTGTTGAACAGCTGTGAGGCGTAAACTCGTATGCGATCTATCAGTTGAACAGGAAACTTAAATAGCGCAGAATAACACAGAAGTCTTTCGGAGGAGATTACGCGGCCGTAAGGGGGTGGAGTAGGCCTAGAAAAACCGGCGGTAAGGGAACTGTGGTATTTTGGTGTCCGTAGAGATTCCTTGAGTCAATTGACTGTCACGGCGCGCGCAGCCAGTCGTCGAGCTGAGTGAGCTCGATTATTGAAGTATACACGGCAGAAGCAAAGTGTTTATGTTTAAAGCTCTCTCACAGTCAAATAGCTGGAAAAGGGAGAGATGCGGGACGTGCTATTAAAGTGGTTGTGTAAACGGAAGCCGACAAACGTAACGCAATATTTGAAATCTGTGGCCATCAGAGAAGTATACATACAGACAAATTCTCTCAAAGTCTAGTTAAGGCGTTTTGTTAGCCGCATAATTTATGGAGATTGGCTTTAAAGAGCTTTCCGCAAGATTCTCTCCTCAGGTCTTTGAGAAGCTGTCGAGGGACGAAACATTGCGTGAATATCATATATAAAGGAAGCAGCCCACGTTTATGGAGCCAATGGTTGCAAGGACTCAAGTGATCGCCTACCATGTCGCGTATCCCACTGTAGTGATATCCATCCTAGCGGAGACAAGGCAAAAAAGGAAGGTAAATAGATGGAACAGAAAATATTTGTAAAAAATGTCAAGTGTAGGAAATTAGCCGCCGACAACCGTTTTTTATCTCTGTGCGAAGAGGTCTCTGAGGAAGCTTAGCGATGATCTGAGCGGTAGAGACAGGCCAAAAGAATCGCATCGCACATTACTGTGGCCAGGCATGGTCAGCTGTGACGGCCTCGTGAAGCTACAACTAGTCAGTGCAACCCCAGCGGATGGAAACAATGTGCAAGACGGGCGGGAAATCTGAACGAAAGGTGTCACAGTTTAATACGGCTCACTGAAGCTCGATAGAGCGAAAGAACGTGTCTAATAGGCGGATTTCTGTCGTTTAGGGATGGAACGTGGAGAAATACAGCGGCGCTGTTCGTTACTGAGGTTGAGCAAGCCCGAAATTGAGAGGACGCAGACGCGATCGTCACGTGCAGTGGTATTCGGTGGGTCGGAGGTATGACGCAAAGGGAAGTCGCTGTCCTTCTGTAAGCGACCATACTTGTATTCTACGGAAAGCGCATATTCTTGCAGGTGCAATTAATGGTGCCCTTGTCGTTCTAAGGCGCGCTTCAAGGCGAGGATGCTTGTTAAGACGCGTGAAAGCTTAGGCTTAAGGGTACGGTCAAGATTTCTCGCTAACCAAGACAAGGTGAGATAATCAAGTTCCGTAATACAGTAATTGTTTTGCAATAAGCAGACAGCGGCTGGCATAAACGTAGAGGCGCTGGCAATTGGTTTTCCGTTGGGTCGGGACAGGCCCTGTTCGTTGGTTAGCTGCATCGGTACGCACTTCTGTAAAAGAGAAAGGATCGAACGCTCTACTTTGGGAGAGAAGGTGAGCAGGGTTGTTACAGCACCGGAGAACTTAGCTTGGTCGGGGCGCCCCAAAAAGGTGACGCTGCTTCTGTGGGGGTTTATTAGTGTGTGAACGCTGCTAGTGAAAGGTTCTATTAGACTACCAAAGTCGGATCGGGATCCAACAAAGCCGCGTGCATCATGAGCCGTGAGGAGTAAAAGGAAATTGGAGGGCTCGAACTATTGAACGGTCAAATGGAACCTACCTATAAGTGGTGTGGGTGAGGTGGTCAAGAATGGTAATGGATGGCCCAAACGACATTTTTGTAGAAATAGCCGTAATGCCCCGTTTAAAAAAAAACTGGAAGGTTACACGAGAGGTACTTGCCGTAAGTTTGATTTGCAGGAATGGAGACGATGAATTCGTTCAAACTGCGCGAGCATATCGAACACTTAAACTCGCAAAAATAGTCTAATTATTTGAAACGTGGCCGGGATTGCCCTGATAAAATGATATGAATTATACAGGGCATCAAACTCGGCTCCCGTGTTTTCGCGGTCCCCTTCATAGACCGAAATATGGCCCAGATAGCAAGTGGATGAATGAAAACTATCTTGCATCATTCAGACAGTCAGTGGTATCGCTATTCCACGGCCGCGTTTAAGCAAGTTTGCTGTTCTATTAAGCTGCTTATAACTTGCACGTGCGAGGGATAACAATCAAAAGGTCAGTGCTTAAGGCGAGGATCGGGACGGCCCTGATCACGAGCGGGGCATGATAAGAAAAGGGCAGGAGGACCTGTCAGAGGAGACCATAGAGGATCGACCGTACGAGAACTGGGAAGAGCAGCAGCTGACGCTGCTGGACAAGCACACTCAGAAAATTGACACTGGTCGATGCACAAGACTCCATGCTCGACGCGCGGCTGGCGCACCTGTGGAAGCCAAACGCACCCTCATCAAGCGATGAAATGGCAGCGGAACACTAAGAAATTGTTGAAGAAGGATAATGAAATCACCAGCAATGCAACTGAGTCTGTCCCCGATCTGTGCAAAGAGAGTCGGCTCAGCCTCCGTGACGCTCTGCGGGCGACGCTGTCTACCCGCTGTTTCGTTGTTGGTTCTGATATCGAACAGTTGACTTCGGTTATACTGGGTTAACTGGGTTTATTATAACGTAGGAAGAGATAGCGAATACAAGCGATTACATGGCTTAAGAATAGAAGAAAAAGTCAAGTGGCCGACAGGGCACGACGCAACTCGATGCCGTCGTCTGCTCAAGGTTCCCCGAGCTCCATCGCATAGAGGCAGACAGGAACTAAACTCAGGCCTCGTGTTGGGGGCTGTTGCCGCCGGCGGCTCTCATACACCGTGGGTGGGGCCCCGTCGTATATGCGATCGGCTTGACTGCGTGGCGCCGTCCGTTAGTTTCTCAGGTAACACCGACTATATTATACAATTGCTCCATCACCTCATACACCCACAGGCCAGCAAACGCGCAACCAACCGAACCATGGCGCGCATATTAAACAACTATGCAGGCGATGCGAACAAACTCAAGGAAGGCCTCAAGGTATCTGAAAAGAGTGTGGAGCAACCTGGACCGCACAGAGGTCTCCCCAATGACGCCTTGGACAGACCTTTCCTAGGCTCTTAATTACTAACGGCCACTTCTCGAAGCAACAGAAAGAGTTCCCCACGGCCGGAAACTACCTAATATTTCCAGACTACCAAACGCTATAGACTCCCAGACTCTCAAATGCTTCACCCCAAACGCTGTGAAGTCACACCTATGTTGAGATAGGAAACTTACAGCCTATCTTCCTCACGTCCTGCGTGGGCAGGTTATGGAAAGAATGGTGTTGAATAGGGTGCAAAAATGCCTGTGCAGCACTGATCAGATGCGGGTCACTGTGCTTCGATTTCGGGGGCACTTAAGCATACAGGTCTTACTGCTGCGACTGAAGAAGGAGGTGCTAGAACAAGCCACCGAGCAATCGCCTAGAGCCATCTTGGCGCTGGACCTCAAAGAAGCATTTTACAATGTCCCCCAGGCTAGCATCCCAGCCAACCTTCAGACCACAGGATGGGGAGTTGTACAATTACGTGCGGGATTTCCTGACCGACCGCAGGGCTCGAATCGTAGTGGAGAAAGACGTATATCCACCCATAGAGCAAGGAAGTAGGGGAACTCCACAGGGATCCGTCCTCTCGCCTCTTCTATTTATATGGCACTCCTGGGCCTGCCCAATGCGCGTGGGGTGGTCGAAGGCTTGGGGAGAGCGCTCTATGAAGACGACATTTCGATCTGGAAGACGAATGCGGGTTCCTCAGGAGGGATTCGAAACATGCTGCAAGCAGGCGTTGTTGTGGTTTATAATTGCGCAAATGACAGCAGACTCCGGTGTTCCCCTCAAAATTTTGAGCTTGTGGTTGTCCGGCCTCGGTCACCCAAGAAGGAGAACGAAGACGTGAAGGGGATCCTGGAGGGCGAACACATCGTTCCAGGACCCAGCGTTATAGATTCTGGGTCTCACCGTCCAGGCAGACAACAAGGCAACTATGTCCATGCGCAAGCTCAAGCAATCAGAAAAGATTCTGCACATACTTCGGGGATGGCAACTGGATGGAGATTAACGAAGGAGGACGACACTACGAGGATGGTTCAAGCCTTTGTGGTGTCAACAATAATGTACACCACACCTTACCTCATAATGAACAAGGGAGAAGTAAGGCAGATGTACACCATAGTACGCCTGGCAGTTAAACAAGCCATCGAAGTCCAATGAGTGCTTTGGCAGACAAGCTCCTGCAGATGGCTCTACCCAATACAGTGGACGAGCCGATTGTTGGCCACCTATACCGCCAAAAACAGAGGCTGAGTCAGATAAAGGCGGGTCGGCGTGTCCTGGGAAGAATCGGCTGGAACGTGACAGAACGGAACGATTGTGAACAGCTTGCCGACTGGTGGCTAGGTGCAATCAAGACAAAGCCTCTCCCAAAGAACATGAATCGGGCTCACCGTGGCGGCAGGCGTGGGGCTAGGTCTCATGCTCCATACCCTTTTCGCTACTCAGTTCCCTGTTGACGAGCTACTGAAGAGCGAAGAAAGGGTCGTCATCACGGATGCCTCGATAAACAAGGGGACGACCAGAGCAGTCGCGGTGGTGACAACCAGGAACGAGATGCTTACGAGTGCATCGTTTCAAGTCAGAGACTTGGAAGAAGCGGAAGAGTTGGCGATTGCCCTGTTCTTACCCTTCCGGGGATCACCAAGGTGGTTACAGACGCACAGCGGGCGCACGCGAACTTCCAGTCGGGCAGGGTGTCCCGACGGGTGCTTCGCGTACTGAGAGACAAAACGCCTCCACAGAAGCCAAGTTCAATTAGTATGGGTTCCGGCCCACACCTCGGTGGAAGGCAGTGCGTTTGCCCACCGACAGAACCGCGCGTTAACGTACCGGGCCATGGCCTTGCAGGAGGCTAGAAGTCAGCCTGTGGTGACTTACAGTGAGATAGGGAGGCACTATCGAGTGGGCTGCCAGGAACATCCTGCTCGAACCCAGAACTCACGCGGGAGCCGCAAATAATGTATCGACAGATCCAGTCAGGATCCTTCCCGCACCCCCGCTTCCTCAATGGCATTTTCCCTAATCAGTACGACGACAACTGCCCTTTATGCAAACAGCTTGGTACTCTTCGCCACATGCGATTTCTGCCAAACACCCCCCCTTCTCCATTTTCTCACCTAAGAACCCCTCTCTTCCCTCTAGCGAGCGATAGGAGATCTGGCTGCCCATCCCCTTCTTGTAGGATCACCTACAGCTGGTTAACAGGGACCAGGTGGCCAATTAGCACATGTAATGGCGCTGACATGCTCTGGAATGAAAGCTTTTTTTCTCGTCCTCCTCCTCTACACATAAGGGCATCTGCCGTCTACCTCTACAACCAACTAAATAAAGGCGGCCAAGGTTTGAGGCGTTCAAGTATATCCTTACTAAACATTTTTCAGGCGTCCTGATGTATAAGAGGGCGTCCTCTGTGTATGGGTGTTGCATCGAAAGTATTTGTCAAGAGAAAAAGAGAGAAAAAAATAAAGGAAAGGCAGGAATGTTAACCAGGCTACGGCCTAGTATGCTATCCTGCACGGTGGAAAGGGGAACAATGAGGAAAAAGAGGAAAACAGAAAAAGAAGGGGAAAGGTGCGGACAGAGCGTGGAGTGGTGTGCCCAGCGGTAGGACACTAAAGACATTGTCCAAAGTTCAGACAGTTCGTAGAGAGTAGTCTTGCGCTACAGTCTCTTGTGCAATTCCGTCGTTTTGAGGAAACACAGGAGCGCTTTTGTCGCCTTGTCCGCAGACGACGGAGAAGGCCAGTGGCCCAGGATTGTCTCCTCAGAGAACGGGCGCCGAGAGTCTAACTTTCGTACAGTCGCAGAGAGCTGGCGGCGTTCGGTTGAAAACCGTGGACAATCGCAGAGGACATGTCGTATGGTCTCTGGTGTTCCACAGACTTCGCACGCCTCACTGGCTGCCATTCCAATCAAATAGGAGTAAGCATTTGTGAATGCGACTCCAAGCCAGAGGCGACAAAGAATGGTTGCATCAGATCGTGGGAGGCCTAATGGGAGGGGGCGCTGAAGATGGGGGTCCAGGGCATAGATACGAGCGCTCGTGAACTCTTGGGTGCTCCATTTCGATAGCGTGGTCTCCCGAGCAAGTTTTCGGAGAGTCCTAGCGGCGTCCGTCCTGGATAACGGAATAGATATGGTCTCCGTTTTTTGGTGTGCCAAGCGTGCGGCAGCGTCCGCACTTTCGTTTCCGACAATGCCGCAATGACTGGGAAGCCACTGAAAGGCAATGTCATGACCCGCTTGGGTGGCACGGTCGTACAATAGTCTTATATATATCTCGGCCAGCAGCTGTTCATGAGGTCCACGGCACAGGGCTTGTAACCATTGGAATTAGCAGGTGACTGTGGTAATCGGAAGTGTTCTTATAGGAGCGAAAATTCTATTAAGAGCGTCGTTGTGACCTTGCAAAATTTGACGCTATCGTTGCTGCGATCAACCTCGCTGGTTCGGATATGTACCCATCAGGATGGGATCCATCAGTGGGCGTCCGAAGGGCACAAAGTGGGAAGTGAAATTATTTTGCGATAGACTAGAGGGGGCAACTTCACTTAATATGGTTCCCTGTCACAGCTAGAATGGTATGATGAGTGTTCTACTGTGCAGAATTGGGTCGCCTACAATACTGAAGATGAGATAATTCCAACCTGCAACTACGGATTTTTGGTGATAATGGTCCATAGGCACCATTTTTTGGCTGTGACCCTACATACTTAACAGCTGAAGTTGTAGCGGGCAGCGGCATCGGGAAAAATAGAAAGAAACTGAAGACGAAGAGATCCCGTAGAGCCGTTAACAAGCGTGGTGATGTTCTAGAAAAAAAATGAACGACGTTAGTCCGGCCTTTACTCCGCTACCCAGCGCATCTTTGGCAGAGAACGCAGCCGGTTATCATAAATCTTGGGGGTGTGCAATTGTAAACTAAGGGCAGAGTTTTTCAATGCTTCTCTGGTCATGAAACTCCCGGCCAAGTTTCGTACGGGGACAAAGCTACCGCGAGGGGCGCCAACGCAGATAGGAGGGCATCAGGCAGCTGCCGCTGCTCTGTAGCCAGACCGGCAGGCACGACCGCAGTAGCAGCATGCCCGTTCGCACCAAATTTTTTAGCCACTCCCAGAATGATAAGTCCGTTTGATCGGCCCACGACACGTAAAGCGAAAGCGCACTGCTGATAAGGCGGTGTGCGTCTGTTTTATCTTACTCCATGGTCCGTCCCCTGCCAAACGCGCTCTGACCACGCCCCCGGCTGCCCTCCGATCAACACCAGCGCCGCGGCACGGCACCGTACCAAGCTATCCCATAGCGTGACGCGAAGTTGCATGACCAGAAAGGCATTGAAGGGCTCTGCTAAGGGTGTGCCTCCATCGGGAACCGGTGACACACGTTGCTTACCTGACGTGAGGACTTCGCAAAGGCTAGGATGGTGGGCCGAGTTCGTTGCACAATAGTGGGCTTCTCGATCAAGAAGGGAATATACGGTGGTGCTATCGACAAGAACGTCTTATAAACTGAGTTTGGTATTATGAGCCTATAAAGAATCTTTGCTCGGGTGTAGTATTTTGGGTAAGGGCAGACTTCGGTACCTCAATACGATGGGCGGTATGGCAGTAGAGGCACAACGTAGTATTTTGGGTAAGAGCAGACTGCGGTACCTCAATACGATGGCCGGTATGGCGGTAGAGAACGAACTAGCGTCGTTGAGGGATTAGCATCGAAGTGGCTGAGCATTCACATCAAGGCATTCCTGATGCTGCGACAAGCGATGGGCTTCCTTGACACGGACCCTTCAGTTAAGGGAGCTTGGTAATGAGGACGTGGGGAGGCTGTAGCAGTACCGGGCCACATAACCAAGGCAAGACCAATGGTGGAACACCGGCTTCTCGCCACGAGTTTCAGGTGTTAGGGATTTTGCGTCGAATGAAATGCTGGGAATATCACGGGTCGTAGAAGGCGGAAGAAACTGGGAGTCTGGTGGGGTGATCCGTAGAGCAAATGTTTGGCTTCACGTAATTCGCAAGATCATGTCGCATGCCTGCTCGGGTAGGGGAGCTGAGCTAAACGGTGAGAGCATTTGGGAGTTGGGTGCTTTGTAGCAACCAAAGCCATATCCTTGAGTTCACGGTTGAATAATTTTGTTATATCGGCAGAGAGGGAAGGGAATCTAGCTGCGCACCGTATCTTCGCGGGGTATGTGGCAGGCATGCTCGCAGGTCACTTAACCGCGGGGAATCACAGCTAGGTTAATCCTCGTCGTGAAAAAACAGTGTAATTCGTGAGCGCCCCGCCGAAAAAAAGGAATAAACTTCAAGTATGAGATGTACGCATCCAACAAAGGCAAGACAGCCGAATCCGCAAGTGCGCCGACGACACATGGAAAAATTTAAGAGAGAAGATAAAGGTTGATGCGGAGGTGAATGAGATAAACAGGAAGGAACCCCAGGAAGGAACCACATGCAGCAAGGTCTGGGAAAAGGTAGCCAGGGGTGAAGCTGTCAGGGCGTCGAAGTGGCAACTGAAGTCTGAGCGGGGACGGGCCGACGGCGCAACTGTTCCATTCGTCTTGCTGCCCTGCCAACCTGCGCTTAGCGGGCCACGGCAGCGACTTGCGAGTGCCTTAGTGGAGCGCCACCGCACCGTCCTCCTACGCTTTGCGGACCCCGCGGCACCGCCCTCGGCTTCGGACGGTGCCTCATGCGGTTCCCGGATACTAAGAGAGTACCCATACAGTGCACACTACGAGTCGAACGGCCCCAGTGGTTCCTCAACACCCTGAATTTACAACATCCTAAAGCCTCGCTATGTCGGCACAGCCAGTAGAAATTACGGCGAGAGGAGTGACTGGCGTAGGCCTAGTGTTAGGGACCATCGTGTGATGACTTTGTAAATATTTTATAATTGATGTATATTTAAGGTTTGAGCTTTATTGGTTATCTATAGGGTTTCTTTGTACCGCCGTATTTTGTATCTTTTATTGGTTTGTTTGGAATTTTTCTAGTTTTTCGATAAACTTGTTTCGCACAATCCGCCAGCGCCTCCCATGTCCATTCTTTTCTGCCCGTCGAGGCCGAGCATGACACTCTGCCAAACCATTTGCACTCTTTATTGGTGTACAGTGTAAGCTGACATGCAGGATGCAAAAGCCGACCTTCAGCGTCTTCTTGACCCGGCCGGATGCAGCGATTTCAGTATCGATCCGCTGGCACAGGGCCGGCGTGTCCTCAATATATCAAGGGTACTACTCTGTGGAAGTACAGGACACGAACTGAGTTCTTTTCTGCAAGTTGGCGGGATCCAGGCTTTCTCAACCAGTTGAGCCATTTTTATCTGCAGATCTCCCACCTTGTGAAGCATGCTTGGAGTGTTCGAAGCAAGCTTTGACTGTGCGCTTAAGGTAGGCGGTTTTGTTGATGGGCATCAAGATTACATTACACCATTCCATATATGCTGATTCCGTCGTCCGTGTCAAGGACGTAGCTACCGCAGAAAGTCTCGAAATCGCCGGTGTGAGTTCAATACAGAAACAATGAAACGAGCATAGGTACGAATATTGTGCCCGAGACGAACATGCCCAACACTGCCTTATGCGACTTGACAACGAAGGTAGCGGCGTTGGAGTCAAGCATCGCCTCGAGAAGTGCAGCTGAGCCAGGCAACGCAGTAGCTCCCTCGAGCGACATTTCACAACTTGCAGCCATTACGTCCAGGTGTGAGGACGCCGAAAATAGACTCCGGAGATCAAATCTTTTGTTCTTTGGGATTGAAGACGACCAAAAAGAAAAGTGGGCAGCATCTGAACGTAAAGTAATTAAATTCTGCTCAGAGAAGCTACAAATTTCAACCAACAGTGCACAGTTTGAGCGAGTACACAGGCTGGGCAAGTACGTGGAAGGGAAGAACAGACCCATTATCGCCAAACTAACATTTTTTAAAGACCAGCAAACTATACTCTCATCGGCGCACAAGCTAAACGGTACACAGCAATCAATTGGAGAAGATTTCTCGCCAGCTACACGACTAATCCGAAAAAAGTTATTGGACTTCGCTAAGCAACTAAACGTGTCTTTCAAACTTGCAGTAGACAAGCTTCTAATCGATGACAAGACTTGCATTTATGACCCTATCACCAGCACCGTCGTTTTGTCGAAAAGATAGCTCAAAGCTAGGCGTCGGACACTGAGCGTGCGCCAGGCAACTAAGCTACCTCTCACCCCCCCGTCCATGTTATCATTATCTTTCAGTAACATACGAAGCATAATACCTAAACGCGACCTTGTTGGTTCCTTCATCGATGATAATAACTCTGATCTTCTCGCCTTTACTGAAACTTGGTTGCATCCCGATGTTAACGATAATGAAATTCTTCCTGATCACAATTCTTACAATATTTACCGTAAAGATCGCAATCTCAGAAGAGGGGGTGGCGTCCTTCTTGGTGTTAAAAAAACATTAACTTCGTATTTAATCAGGTCTGCTTCCGCTTTGGAAATTGTATGGGTTGCCGTAGTGGTTAATTCCGTCAAAATACTAACCGGAGTTTGCTACAGACCACCTGACTCATGCAGTTCTTTTGTTTCCCAACTGCAAGACAGCATCACCGAAGCAATTCAAACCAGTGGTACAAACACAATTTACCTCTTTGGTGACTTTAACTTTCCGCTAATCGACTGGGAACAATGATCCTCTCCTTGTGGCATCTCCGAACAGTTCATTACTTTAACTCTTGATTTCAACTTCTCGCAGGTCATTAACCAGCCAACTCGCGGAAACAACATATTAGATCTAATACTAACAACTGCACCGGAATCCCTTCACACTGTATTGCACATCGACGGATTTAGTGATCACCAATTACTGCAGGCATCAATTCAACTTCCAGTGCCGTTTTCCGGTGCGGAAACAAAACAAATTCGTGACTATAACAGAGCAGACTTCTCTAAAATTAATGAAGAGCTGGATATATTCTTTAGCCAAATATTACTCCCATCTTTTTTTCAGCAGAACGGTTCAAGATAACTGGCTGAAATTTAAAAACAAGATGTCTACCCTTATCAACCAGTATGTCCCCCTGATCTCAATAACTAATGATAAATCTAATCCCTGGTTTACTAAAACACTAAAAAGAATGAGGAACAAAAAGAAACGCCTCTATAAACGCGCGAAGGTCACCCATACACCAGCTGCTTGGCAAAATAACCGGGATTATCTTGATACTTACTGCCGCACATTAGACTCAGCAAAGAAAAAGTACTTTTCCGATGACCTCCCATCACTGCTGATATCAAATCCAAAAAAGTTCTGGCGAGTAATGTCACCTGACCATGATAATAACACAATAACTTTGCATGACGATAACCACATCGCACAACCGGAAAACGACTGCCCCTCAACCTTTAATTCATTCTTTTCATCTGTGTTTACGCAGGAAGATTATTCTAAATTGCCTCATTTTCCTGACTATGCCTGGCCATACATGGAACCCATTGAAATTACTGAGGAAGGTGTCGCCTCTCTGATAAATAACCTAAAAATTTCTACATATTCTGGTGTAGATAACATTAATTCTAAAATACTAAAAAACACCCTCTTCGTTTCTAGCAAAATTCTTTATCACATCTTTAGGCATTCATTATCATCTGGACTGCTACCATACGATTGGAAACTCGCTAAGGTAATACCCATATTCAAAGCAGGAAATAAGCATTACCCAGAGAACTACCGCCCGATATCACTCACGTGCATTTGTTGCAAAATGCTTGAGCACATTATCGCTTCACACGTGTACAATCACCTCGAGTCTAACTGCTTCTTTTTTTCTAACCAACATGGATTCAGGAAAGGCCTCTCGTGTGAGACACAGTTATTTGAATTTACGACTGACTTGCATAATAATATGGACAATAACCAGCAAACTGACTGTATATTTTTAGATTTTTCGAAAGCATTTGACCGTGTGCCTCATTGCCGCTTAATTTCTAAATTATCTGCTCTTCGATTAGATTCACTAACCCTTTCATGGATTCGCAACTTTCTTTCACTAAGACAACAGTTTACAGCTGTTAATAATTTAATTTCTCCACATGTTACGTTACCTCCGGTGTACCACAGGGAAGCGTTCTTGGCCCCTTGCTTTTTCTAATATACATAAATGACTTGCCGGTTAATATATCATCTCGCATGCGTATTTTTGCCGATGACTGCATTATCTACCAATCAATCTGCAGTACTAATGATCACCTGTCCCTTCAAAATGACCTGAACATAATTTCTAATTGGTGTAACACATGGTTAATGTCACTAAACATCTCAAAGTGCAATGTTGTCTCATTTACCCGTAAGCGTGCAAAATCAATTTTCAACTATCACATTAATAGCAGCCACCTTAACCACGTTTCATCCTGCAAATACTTAGGTGTTACATTCACAGAAGGCCTTTCCTGGAGTAACCACATCGACGTCATCTGCGCCAAGGCTTCCAGGTCATTAGGTTTCTTGCGTCGAAATTTGCGTCATGCTCCATCTGACATTCGAAAACTAGCTTACACAACATACGTTCGATCACAGCTCGAGTTTGCGTCAGCCATCTGGTCCCCATACCATCAATATCTGATTAACAAGATTGAAGCAATACAGAATAGAGCTGCAAGGTTTATTTCACGCAATTACAAATACCCCTCAAGTGTATCAGAGATTAAACTGAATCTATCACTTCACCCGCTTGATCTTCGACGCAACATTTCTCTTTTATGCCTTTTTCACAAATATGTTTACAATTCAGCACGCTCAAAGATACATCTTAAAGTTCTGACTAACATTTCACGTAGAGTAAATAACCAACATAGTTTTTCCCGCCAGTACGGTAAAACAGATGCATTTAACTTGTCCGCACTTCCCATGGCCATCAGGCTTTGGAACGGTCTTCCTGATAACATTGCGGCCGAATCTAAGGGCGACGCATTCCGTAACCTTCTTCATGCTCACTTTTTTTCGTAATACAGTACCAATCTGTTATCACTGTTTTATGTGAACTTTGTGTTTCATTTTTTTTGTGCAACAGGTATCTGTTTACCCATGCTTGCTTTTAATCTTGAATGTGCGGAATTTTAGTCTTGGTACGTGCAAGATATAGCACACATTATCTTTGTATTTTCCGTTTCTCTAGATATGTATTTACGGCTAATTTCTTGTATAATGTTTTCTTGGACTGTGGTTCTTTGTAGTGCCTTTTAGGGGCGAAGCTCCTTAAGGCGTGGGTCTGTCCATCCTCCACGCATGTATGTAGCCACCTCTAGTTTAGTTCTTGGATTGTTTACTAGATGGCGTGGCTACCTCTAGTTTAGTTCTTGGATTGTTTACTAGATGGCGGTACTTGTATATGATGAAAAGATGCGCTTGGATTGTTTACTAGATGGCGTGGCTACCTCTAGTTTAGTTCTTGGATTTTTTACTAGATGGCGGGGAGCGTTGTAATAAAATCCGTTCGCTGTTGGCGCGCGCTCGGAGTCGCCCGATGGATAAGGCTGCAGATGTGCGAGCCCGCGAGGCAGAAGCGCTCCGTGAAGCTGCGCGACGCCGCCGCCAAGATCCTGCCGTACGAGAGCGGGAGGCCGAAGCGTGTCGTCTGGCTGCGCGACGACACCGCCAAGATCCCAGCGTTCGAGAACGAGAGGCCCAAGCGTCACGGCAACGGGGCGAGGACCCTGCCGTACGCGAAGCGGCACGGCTGCGGCGCGAAGAGGATCTCCAAAACGTCAGAGAGCGGGAAGCGGCGAGAAAGCGCGCGTATAGGCAGGCAGACCCCGATGCAGTGAGAGCTCGTGAGGCGTCTGCAAAACGCATCAGGCGAGCTCAGCCCCAAGGTGCCGACGCGCGGTTTAAGCGAGACTTTCTAGACGTTACGTTCGGACACAGATGTAGTGGGCGAACTTTCACTGAAGAGTCACGGTTTTACCGATGATTTCCCCTCAAGAGCTTCGCCCACTCATCATCATTCACCCCGTGGATATGGTGTCAATTTTTTGGTGTCTATGGATATGGTGTCAATGTCGCACATTTCATATGTACCCCCCTTACTCAATGCCCTGTCAGGGGCCTGTAAGGTACTTTAAATAAATAAATAAATAAATAAATAAATAAACATGTCAGATAAAATAAATGCGTCAGCAAATCTTGCTGCTACTATTGAGACCTCAGGTGAAATATTTTCGGGTGACATGTGTTTTTATTTTTTACTCTTTACTGCGGCGGCTATTTCCTTGACCGGAAAATATGAAAGACGACGGTTTATTGCAGAATGTGGCGTTTAAGGCTTTCGATTTAAAAGCTGCGGGTATACTTACTCTCCCGTAAAACACTGAGCAAACGATCGCAGGCGCTCATGCGCTAGCTGTTGTTGGTGGTATACTGTGCATTTGCTCTGGTCTTTAGAATTACTTCATCCCTTGTGTTGACTCGACACAGAACAAATACAACATATTTAATGTAATTTTGCTGTTACTAATCCGGCTAGTACAACGAAACTGGTGCTTTGGTGGCGGACGACGGAACAAGGGGGTGGGGGAATGGTGGATAGTACAGCCAGGGGGCGGTGCCGACGGAGCCTCGCTTACACCGTAGTAGTGGCATTGTTGACGTTGTTAGCGATGAGGAAATCCCGCACTACAGCTTCGTGGGGGCGATAACTACAGCTTTCGCAGTGGTTCCAGACTAGAAGGAAAGAGGAAAAGCGTTTATCGAAAGTGTTAGAGGGTCCCTTTAAATGTCAATTAAACGGTGCATGTGAATTTTTTTCGATGTCATACGCGAGTGTATGACCAATTGTTATTCAACGGTTAAAGCACCAGACCGGTCGATCAAAGCTTATCGAGTGAACGGTGCAGACAAACTTTTGGTATTTCGGCCACAGGAATTAATTGTTGACTTCTTTGTCAGGTGTTATTGTTTCTGTCAGCTAGTGAAGCTTGAAGTCCAATAAATCTTAATTTTCAAGCCACAATCTATGAAGCTTGTAGGCTGTTGGTCACTGATTCAAGAAAATGCGGCGAACCCGTACCGAGACTTGCAGAAGGAAGCAAGGGCCCTCTGTGCGCGTTAAGTCACCTTGAAGTGAAAGCATACAGAAATGGGCACTAATAAAATCCTATTCAATGGACAAAGGAGAGGTGAATAACAGACCTGAAAATGACGAGTTGAACTGGGATCAGTAAGTCGGACGGAATTGAGCACGCGGCGTTCCACACCGTTCAAGAACGCCGTGGGATAGCCGCTTGACGTAAAATCACCTCGTACCCTGTCGAGGTTGGTGAAACGGTCTTCTGCTATGGTGAAAATGTGGTTCACACGTTTGCACAGGGAGGCAGCAACAAACATTTTGTGAGCGTAAGGATGAACGGACCGAAAGTTGGTAGCGGCCAGTGTGCGTGTCTTTTCAGTACACGCCAAAAGAAAGCGCTCCAGGGACTCGGCTGAGAAGCACGTCCAAAAATAAAAGTCTATTGTCGACCTCCGTCTCTACTGTATACTGTGTGGACTTTTGCTGACTATTCAGGTGGGCAATGAACGAAGCCAAAGCGCTGCGCCGAATCACGCAAAAACAAGATTGAAAACAAGGTGGTGAACAAGGCTTCCTGGCGAAGCCGTGAGTTTTTAACAGTTTCTTTTGGTCAGTGTCTCCGTTTTTACTGCAAAATCTCTCCCTACCAGACGGGCTTCCGCCAAACCCTCAGCTTCATCAACCTTCTCCAGGCGTATGGCCAACCCGTAATGACCGAAATTCGCCGTTATGTATCTCTCAAAATCCGCGTTGCTGCGTTTCATGGACACCGGGACTTCAACCTATAGCATGCAAAGCACGGGGACTCGTGCCGCGGTTATTGTCCCTGAACAGGCCTGTACCTTCCAAATTTGGTTATAGCATTGTGGAAAAGGCAGTGAGGATGTTGCTACAGGCGAGAATACTGGGCTGCACTGATGCCGTTACAAGGCTGGCAAGCGAGGCGTTTTTTGCGCGACGCCGCCCGGAGGACCACTCCCCTGACCATTTACAAGGCTCCAGCTACACGCAAACTTTCCACCTCATCGTTCCAAGTTCGTGCATGGTGTCAAGCTTGGCAGACTTTCGGAAAAAGCCAAGCCACACGGGCCGCAAAGCAATACTACGACATGTAACCTCTCCTCCCACAGAGTCGACTCTGCCGAGAGAGAGAGGGAGAGAAAACTTTATTATTTGCAGTAGGTTTAAGAGGTCGGGGTGGCCGCAGGCTCCGGCCTGGCGGCGACTAGCGTAGCCCTGTCCACGAGGCAGAGTTGTGTCCCTAGGTCAGAGCTACCCAGCGCCCCCTCCCACTGCTCGTCGGAGGAAATTAGAGGGAAAGGGTCTTTAGGGCAGCCCCACATGGAGTGGGGTACAGTGGAGCGTGTGCCACAGGCAGGAACGCACATGGCGACTCCTCAAGACTCACACTCTCCTTTGCCGAGCGGTACTTCACCACATTCACCCGTCTATTTACCCTTCCCCCAATTGTCCTGCCTGTGGCACACGCTCCACTCTGCCGAGGCCTCCGTCCTGGACCTACGGCTGAATTTCGATGTTGCGCCTGCCCCAGACGTCAGATAGGTTGTGCGTGCGGTGGTGTGTGCCGTTAACCAAGTTGATCCGTTCCGCCGTGTCGAGGGTCACACCCGTGCTATTGGTGTTCTTTTTGGTCTGCACCAGCGGAAATTCACATTGCCCCTTTCCGTTGAGGAACGGAAGGCTGTCAAGCGGCTTCAGCCGAACAGTGAAATCGCTATTCTTCCGGCTGACATTGGGAAGGAGACAGTACTAATTAACACGGCTGTCTACAAAACCGAGATATTGGCTCTGCTTGGTGACCAGGCAGGACACACGTGCGGCTCACTCGGGACTTGACCTTGAAGGTACGGAGGGAGTTGCAGGCACTTCTGGCGGCCGTGTTTCGCTCTGTTCCTCCCGAGCGCAAGTCTATTTATTATACGCTCCTCTGTCATAATGGCACTGAACCTGCATTTTATGGCTTACCGTAGGTTCGCAAGCCTTATGTCTTCCTGCGTCCAGTCGGTGTCCACTCCCGCTCCCCTGTCTACAAGTTATCCGGTTACTTGTACAAAATTCTGTCTTTTTTCTTAGGAAATAGCTCCACGCATGTGAGCAACTCCTGCGACTTTGTTGAAGAAGTTCGTGAAGTGACACTATACGGCGACGGGGTGGTGGTTTCTTTCGACGTGCTGTCGTTGTTCACTTCAATTCCGACTGACATGGCTCTGGAAACAAGCACTTCTGCTCTAGAATCGGTCCGGACTTTGCCAGGCAGGTCGCCGATTGACGTTCCAGACCTCAAGAGGCTCCTCTGCTTTCGCGTTGTAAACACGTACTCCTGCTTCGACAAGGTCTTCTACAGGAAAGTCTATGGTACGGCAATGGGCGCTTCCGTCTCTGTCACTGCTGCCAATGTTGAAAATTGGGCACTCTCTTCCTTAAGTCAAAGGCCAAGAGTTTTTCTGCGCTATGTAGATGTCTGTTTCTGCGTGATTCAGCGCAGCGCTCTGGCTGCGTTCACTGTGCCCCTAAACAGTCCGAGAAAGGCCATATCGTTAACAGTAGAGACGGAGGTCGACATAGACTTCCATTTTTGGACGTGCTTGTCAGCCGAGACGCTGGAGCGCTTACGTTTAGCGTGTGCCGAAAAGACACGCACACTGGCCGCTACCTAACCTTTCGGTCAGTTCATCCTGACGCTCACAAAATGTCTGTTGCTGCGTCCCTGTTCATACGTGCGAACCACATTTGTACCAAAGCAGAAGGCCGTTTCACCGACCTCGACAGGGTGCGAGGCGATTTCTCTGCAAGCGGTTGTCTCACGGCGTTGTTGAACGGTGTGGAAAGCAGCCTGTCCAATTTTGTCTGACCGGCTGCTCCCCGTACAAGAAAGCGTGCAGCCATACCCTTCGTCCCTGGTGTAAGCGAATCCTTTTCTCGTGTTCTCCGTGGCTATTACATTGAGGTGGCACATGTGACTGTGTGCAAGCTGAGGCACACACTCGTGGGTGGGAAGGACAGGCTTCCGAGAGAATCGTTTCCTGGCGGGGTGTACAAGATTTTCTCCGCAGAAAGCGACTTCGAATACATGGGTGAATTGGGCAAATTTAGACAGAGATTGTGATCGCATCTTAATGATGTAGAAAATACGCGAAGATGGTCGAATGTTTTTGCCGAGCATGTGGACGCGACGGGACACCAGATGGGCGAATTCAAGAATCATCGGCCCAGAAAGAAATTTCAAATCGCGGCTTCATCTGGAGTCATTGGAGATACAGACGAGACGCCACTCGCTGAATCGCAATGAAGGAACCCTCACCCGATCGTACACGCGCTGCTTACGTTAAGTTCCGCAGAAAACATAAGCGTCCATAAACTTTCCTTCCCCACATTGTGAATATGATTCCGTAGCGAAGCCGAAACGTCTTGTTTGTTGTTTTTAAAGTGAAGTTTCTTTTGGTCGGTGTCTTCGTGTTTACTGCAACATGTCTCCCGACCTGACGGGCTTCCTTCGAACCCTCAACTACAATTAGGTTGCGTACAGGGGTGATACAAAAAAGTATGAAGGATGGAGCGCATAGCCTTCGATACCTGCAGCGTCATCTCGCTGCCAGGTTCGAAATCGGTGCGCATGGGCTGTTCTTTCGCACATTGATAGTACGGCCTGCGATTTGATCGCAGACCCGCTTAGGCCGTTGCTTCAGCACAACTGCTCAGCTGAGCAAGCCGCAAATTTGGCCGTTGGACAATGGCCATTTTTCTCGCTGTTCTTGATAGGAACGGGGCCGTCGTTGCCGATAAGAAAGGCGCATCGATGCTGCCTGCCGATGCCTGTTTATTCAAAAGCGAGGTGAGAAGTTAAAGGGGCCCTGCAACGCTTTTTCAACTTCTTTTGAATTCCTAAATGTTTGCACACCGTAGTCAACGAACACATCAAGTGCTTAGATTAGGGGGTCGCAAGGAACCTTAGCTGAAACTCCCTGCTCTATGCCCGTCAGATATCTTGGACACTTGCTCAGAAGATTTTTCTGTCTTTCGCGGTCTTGTCCTCCTTCGACCGCGGGAATTACGTCATTACAGCGGTGTAGCGGCTATTGGCAGGCTTTACTTCAGTTGCAGCAATGAACGCACTCGAAAGACACTTCAAAAAAATTACACCATCTTCCCACGTGGGAACCCTGAGGGGATGCAAAGCCATGCAATCTGGATCAGATACTCGCCGCTGGCGTTTCAAAGCGGCTTCTCGTTCTCGAAGCGAGGAATCCGTTGCTCGACGCTGCCGTTCACGTTCGGCATCGCGAACTCTCTTCTGTGCAGCCTTGTCTTCGGAGGTGCTCGCGGTTCTGACACTGTGCTGGCTGGCGCTAGTTGAAGGTGTGCCAGCCAGTTCGCTAACGGAATCGTTGGCGTCCATTTCCAGTCATCGGACGGCGCAGTACCGAAGAAGGAACTGAGCGGAGTCCGGACCGGGTTTATTTGCAGAGCATAGGGAGTGGAGAGGAGGAGCAGCTGGGGTAGAGAGGGGAGACAACGAGCAGCGCGCGTAGCGCACAAGTGGTGGGGAGAGGAGGAGAAGTGCGGACGCCGGACGACGGAGGGTCAAGAGATGCTTTGCATCGAAAAGGAAACTACAAAAGCCTACCAGAAACGTAAGGCGGATCTGCCACGATGAGCAAATCAGGCAGTGACGCTCCGTTCTGGCGATAACTGTAACTTTCGCAATGCTTGATGGCATGAAGAAAAGAGTGAAAGCATTTATCGGAGTGTTGCAGAGTCCGCTAAGCGCAAGCCTGTTCTCGGTTCGTTTATCTTCCCAAATGCATAAGAAATTTGTGAAAAATAAAAGGTACTATTATGAGCAATATGAAAGGGAACACAGCAATGCGTGGCAAACAGCCTCGCAATAGACTCGGAGCGATACGCGGATGGCGCTGTGAAAAACAAAGGGGGAAAGGACGGCCCTCTTCCACAAAATGCTGGCACTTCCACCACGCTGACATTTCTATAAAGCAGCAGCTTACATCATTTCGCCGATAATATGGTATCGTCCGACAGCCGATAAGACGCACGGTGGGATTGGTTGATTGATTGATTGATTGTAGGGTTTAACGCGCCGACGCAACGCAGGCGATGAGGCGCGCCGTAGTGGAGGGCTCCGGATTAATTTAGACCACCTGGGTATCTTTAACGTGCGCCGAAATCTCGTACACACGGGCGTTTTTGCTTTGCGCCTCCATCAGAAAAGCGGCCGCCGCGGCCGGGAATCGAACCCGCGACTTTGTGCTCAGCAGCGCAACGCCTTAGCCACTGAGCCACACGGTGGGATTGGGAACAGTTAGAATAGCGTCCTTCTTTCCACTTTTTTCCGACGGCGGCCGCTGCGTATCACTCATAGCTGGGTCTGAGGGTGTTTTTTACGGGTTCCTGTGTTCCCTTTCATATTGGTCATAATAGTACGTTTGGCGTGATGCGCGGTGCGGACAGAAAATTGCTTGTCGGCGCAGTGGTGGTAAAAAGCGCAACGAAGTACAGTCTGTGCCAAAATTTTGTAAGCCACGGCGAACGTGGTCGGGGCAGGCACATGGCCCAGCAGGAGCGCTGCGATTGCCGCTGCCGGCTGGCAGGGCGGCTAAAGAAAGCGAAGGGAACTTTCGCTCTTGCCTTCGTAGCGTGTCTGGCGCCACAATGTGGCGCAAGTGCCTACCCTCAAGCAAATAGTGCCTGCTCTCAGAAACCGGCCACGCGCTGCTCTTACAGCCCCAGACCCACTACAAAAGCGAGAGCGAAAGACCCTCTCGCTCTCTTTAGTCGCACTACCAGCCGATGGTAGCCACCGCAGAGCACCTTCGTGGCTGCACGCCGGACCAACACGCGGTCGGCGTGGCCTACAAAATTTGGCAAAGACTGTACATATCAGCCTCTAGCCGTTGAGCCGTCATTTTCATTAATTATGACTTTGCCGTAGGGGAAAGCAGGAAAATACCGCAGCATTGTGCGAAGGCTGCGCGCTCCGTTCTTCGCGTTGTTTTGTATCCCCGGCACACAGCCAGCCCAAACGCAACAAACATGATCGTTTCCTTGCTTAATCGTGGAAACGTATGGTTTAACGCGCCGACGCAACGCAGGCGATAAGGCGAGCCGTAGTGGAGGGCTTCGGATTAATTTTGACCATCTGGGGATCTTTAACGTGCGCCGAAATCTCGTACACAGATGCGTTCTTGCTTTTCGCCTCCACCAGAAAATGGGCCGCCCCGGGCGGGAATCGACCCGCGTCCTCGTGCTCAGCAGCAGAACGCCTTAGCCACTGAGCCACCATGCCGGGTAACAACGGAGAGTAAACAAGACAGAACTTAGACGCTAACGCAGTTGGCAGAAGTGCCATGAAATAGTAAGAGGTTTAGTTATTGATAAAGATAAAATTTCGATTTTCGCGCTTCAAGTTTACATTATTTATAACACAATAAGCCCTATTTGCGTGTTTGAACAAAGCGAGGTTGTCACAAACTCGAGCGTACGACGTCTAAAAGTACCTTATAAATTTTTCATTTTTATTGTACAGCGCCTAATTCTTCTTACAATCGTCCGATTCATTCCATTCGGTTCTATTCGCCCCGAGACAAGGCTGGAACTTTCGCGAACGAACAGGCAGTAACACGATCACCCGGCGGCTCGCCGGCAAGAAAACAACAAAAACAAAACCTCCGCCGCTCCGGTTTCGTCGAAGCTTCCAGTACTTTCGAGGAGGTGCGCGTGGCCTTGCCAGGGCTTAAGAGCGTCGATGATTCTAAAAGGGAGAAGAGTGAAGTTATTCGCTGACGGCGGCGGGCGCGTTGTGTGTTGTGCTCTCCCTCTCCGCACCGGCGCGCCTATAAAAAGAGAAGCCGCGCCTAAGCAAACCAGCTACGTTTGGACGTCGTGATTGACAACGGCACCTGCCAGTTTGTACATCACACCATCGGCGACCCGCGCCCTGGAGGACTCCAACGTGCTCCCGGGCCTCGAATGACCGTGATCGTCTCGGACGGCCTGGCCTACAGCGAAGCCACGCTTCCCAGGTAGCCGACTCGCCTCCGACAGCGGTGCATCGTCCGGCCCGGTCGGTGAATATGCTGGGACTCTGTCTCTCAAATGCATCGAACTGTTCGTTTCTTTTTAGTTAACTGCTCCGATTTGTAATATTCATTTGTTAACGCTCCTGTTTGTATCATTTTGTCGAATTGGACTGTTTCTTGTATTTGAAGTCCATCTAAGTTGTCTGTCATTATCGATCTGCTACCTCGTGCTTGTATTTGTGACTTGCCTGTCTAAATATAAGTCTTTGTGCTGTCTTCCGATCAAGGCTCTTGCTCATTCTTGCCGCTCTGGTCGGTGAAAGCCGCACATCAGACGGCCACCCCCTTTGTCACCTGTGCCCTGTGGATTCGGTGGGGTTTGTTGGCTCTCATGAGTCGACTCCCCATATCTTCTGGCAGTGCACCCTAAATTTAAGGAAACGGGTGACAGAGGTAAACTAATACACGTGAGCACAAGCTAGGCTACGCAAGAGTGCTCACGTAGACGAGGTGGAAACATTACAAAGACACGAAGCTGGCGCTGACACGACTCATAAAAAAATGCGCAAAGTCATTTCTCGTGTTACAACGCGTAAATATTGATTTAGTGTGAGTGTTCAATACAATAACAAACAATATAGGTGCAGACAAAACATTTCTCACATGAACGATAGGTCTCGTGTTATACCCTTATTCGCCTTCACTGCTAATTGGGGTATTGTAATGAGAAAAGATTGGCACATAGGGTACAAATTTTACAGGGTTGTGGATTACGTCGGACGCAGTGTTCTTTGGTTTACGTTTTCTGTAGCATCACTAAAATAGGCCAAAAATATTCTTAGAAAAGAATCTAATAGGAAGCTTCATCAACATAACATACTTTGGCACTACGTAGTTTCATTTCCTCGCGTATTAAGCAGTTACAACCCATGTCGAAAATTTTAATTACATACTTCAGCCCAAAATATCAAGATACAGTTACGTAGTGCTCTGCTATGTAAATTTGAAGACCATGCCTTTTGCAGTACGTAAAAAAACTTCAAAATGAAGGGAATCAAAGCTATAGTTTTCGAGTTTTTGTTATTACGTAACTATATCCATTGAAAGTATGAGACAGAACCCTGAACACTTTACCTTTCCTGCATCCCTGTCACTGTCGTTAAGGCTTTCCTGGGCGCAAGAAAGGTCCACTCTGAGACACATTGCAGACAGTATAACCACGAAAAAGACCATTGGGTTTTACGTACTCCGTACAGATGATTTCAAAATCATTCAATGCACTTTTTGTGCGCACCACGGTGGTCTAAAGGAATTCTAATTCTTGTGAACTGACACAGTAGCTAACGTTAACTCCTACGTGTCCCGTGGCACGCCTTTCTCTTTTTAACGGCCTAGTAACAGGTGCCTTTTTATTTCAAACCGTTGACATTTGCCGTATCTGACATACTGCCTAGGAACACTTGTGGCAACTTGCGTATTGTTTATTCGGTGAACGCACCCAAAACCGCAAAGCTGTCACTTCTAAGGTGTGGCTATCTGTGGGGTCGATAATAGCAGGTTCTTCTAGGCATATGTGTAAATTGCTAACTTTCAACACAGAAAAACTGCGTATAACATGTCCAAGATGCCTTTCTCTGGCCAATTCCTTGTTCTATTCGAAGGAACAAACTGATAATCCAGTGTCAGCAGAAGGTTTGAATGGGGAAAATGTTTTGTTGTGTTGAAGTATCCATTAATGGAGGCGTCCGACTGAATGACTGATAAACGCCAAGTCAACGACTGATAGTCCAACCTACTTGAAATTTCGGGATCATATTTATTTTGGGACGTAGGGGCTTACTTAGCCTAGATTTTTTGAAATTGCCACCCCTTAAGGAGTACATGGGGGAAATTGTGTTTTCCCAATGCTCTGATTGTCTCAAGTGCCGGTTGAAGTATCAAACTGCATTTTGCTCATATATGTAACCGTACAACTGTCTAAAAGTAGTTTCACGGTTTCGCCGACCAAACCTTTATAAGGAAAACCTTGCTTTGAGAAAAAAGAAAGTGCTTGTGATTCACAGGCTCGTCCGCATATTGTTCGGCCCTTGAGTTTGTTGAATCGGTTTTCGCTGACGAATGTTACTCACATGTATGCGCAAGAACAAATTTAACTGATTTGTACTGCGACTCAGCTTATATGCGGGAAGAATGCTTTTCAAATTACATTTGTAATGCAGTGGCCCAACAGATGATATTAGCGTCTAGCCAAACTGCTCATTCGAGTGTCTTGAAATTTCGGGAGTATCGTGCCGTCACGCTACCGCTTGTTTTAAACGGCTACAACCGTGCTCTTGATCAAGAGCGAAGCAAAACAGAGGCCTTTATTGAGAGCCGTTCTTGTATGTCTACATTATGGCTAATGAGCATTATTAGCTCGACAGAGGCCATGGCTAAGGCGTTGCGCTGTTGAGCACGAGGTTGCGGGTTCGATTCCCGGCCCCCTCGACCGCTTTTCTGATGGATGCGAAAAGCAAAAACGCCCGTGTGTACGCGATTTCGGCGCACGTTAAAGTTTCCTAGGTGGTCGAAATTAATCCGGAGCCCTCCACTACGGCGTGCCTCATCACCTGCATTGTGTCGGCGCGTTAAACCCTACAATCAGATCGACAGAGGCCAGGTCCGTCCCCAGCAAATAACTTTTAGATGGGAGAGTCAGAAGATGGGCTTGGTAAATTATCACTACGTTATTTGTGGAGATGATACTTGCCACTTTGGTACTACCAACCCAACTGCTCTTTTTTAAATTGTTTCCTCGTACCATGACAAAAAAGCAGCGGTTAGTGGAGGCCACGTGATGCAGGCTTATGCAGGTGCGGTAAAACTCGCCACTGTGCACATCTCATCGGAACCCACTTTTAAACACTTCCAATCAGACGCTGAGAATAAAATGGCAGCACTTTAAACAGGTTACTAAAAAAGAAGGAAAGTGTCAGTAATACGTTTAGAATTTTAAACAGCTCCTAGTGGCAGACAGAAAGGAAAGTACATCAGCAGTACAGAACATGGAGAAATGCTAAGCAGTGATTTAAAAGCAAGATTTCGGCGAAATTGTGTTTGAGTAGAGGTTTAAGGGCTCAATTACGAATTCAGTAGATATAACAAATAACCTTTAAAACCTATAGTTGTATTCCAGTGGCTTAGTGTGGCCCGAAGAAGTTTTTTGTAGGACAGCAGGAATGATTGCACCGAACCGTTCTGAAGATGTAGTCATTGTTCATCAAAAGCCGATTGCCCAATCTTATCTAGTCAGCCTCCCTTTAACCTAGAAGTGGTTGTGCTTCAGAACACATCTGTTCACTGTGCTGTTCAGATTATGCCACTCTATATTCAGCTTGAATTTGGTTTGGTGAGCTTTGACTTTATATGTTGAGGAGTGAATTGGAAGCGCTTCGCGGAGAGCGGTGGCTAAAGTTCGGGTTAAAGGGCGCGCCGAAGGTGGCGCGTAGACCTAGCGGCCGTTAAATCTTTGAGATGGGTTTTACTGAGGAACAGGAAGGTGGAAACGTACTACAATGGCGCAAACATTACGTGTTGTTGTAATGCGTCGATTAAGCCGCTTACTCCTGTTTTGTTCGAGGAGCAGTAAAGAACCTCTGTCATTGTTTGCAAAATAGCATAGCGTGTTGTCGCTTGTTACCGAGAACGACATGCGTTTTAGGGAGAAAAATATGAGCATTGCAGGGTATGAGGGACATGAAAGCTTTTTTTTCCGTTATCGCTTGGAAATGTTCATTATAATTTGCGTTGTCACGTTTACCTTTTTCCGGAACGACTGAGTCACGCTGCGCGTGCGAGCGCGGTTGCAGTCTCCCAGCTCGCCCGGACGCGTCTCTTGGTGTCGCGTTCCCCAGGTCTGTACCAACGCGCCGAAACGTCCGTGCGCTACTGCATCCCCAAGACAAGAGTGTCCTCTCGTCATGCAACAACCCACCAGACCTCGCCATTTGGTGGCGCTAGTGCCGAGGAAGAACTGGTTCTCGGGTAAGGCAGAGGGGAAAAGGGTCAAGGCCTCCACCTTGGCGACAACAAACCCTGCGGTCGCTGGCGACCTCCCGTATGGTTCCCGTCGCGCGAGCGAGGCGCATTGTGCCACGCCAGCCGCGATGGGAAGCTAGCCAGAAAGGGGTTCGCGTGAAAGTCGCGATACCCACAACTTCACCTGTAAGTTGTGGCTGACTATGGCAACCAGCGAACTGATAGTTATGTATTTGGTTGTGCTTATACGGAGGCAGTCTCAGTATTTTAGTACCACTGTACGCCAGGTCAGTTTAAAAAGGCTTGTTTCGGTGGAAAAAATAAGCTCAAATAGAATGCGAAGTATTTTTTTTATAAGCGGTGGTCAAAATATATAAAAAACCACCCTTCCCTCGCTGAGCACCCGTGCTGAATGGGGAATCTCCTGTTGCTAGCTCAAGAGAAACTCTGTCAACGATACAGCAGCGGCATTGCTTAGGAACGTGCATGAGCACCCTATTCACCCGGAAACTCGGAAAGAAATCTAGTGTACGCCACTGGCGCATATTTACAACGAAGATGCTCGCTGATATGTGCCCTACGCACCACTGAATGCTCGAGAACTGTCCCAATAAAATGGTGGGACAATAACATTTGGCAGTATCGGGCAAAAACCAACAGCTTGTGATAAAGATGCTGCTTACTCAAAACGTGCGCGAAGTTTTTAGTGTTCGAGCAGCCAACAACACGCAACTGTTAGGCGCACGAAGTTCGAGTGACTTGACCCGCCGCGGTGGCTCAGTGGCTAAGGCGTTGCGCTGCTGAGCACGAGGTCGCGGGTTCGATTCCCGGCCGCGGCGGCCGCTTTTCTGATGGAGGCGAAAAGAAAACGCCCGTGTGTACGTGATTTCGACGCACGATAAAGATCCCCAGGTGGTCAAAATTAATCCGGAGCCCTCCACTACGGCGCGCCTCATCGCCTGCGTTGCGTCGGCGTGTTAAACCACACAATCAATCAAGTTCGAGTGACTTTACGGCACACGGAAAATCGTGTAACTTGCCCTTGGTGTGAACATTGTTACCACGCAAGAAACACTGTGTTGTAGCCTGTTTCTTGTTTGGTTCGTAAATTACATGGAATTCTCTAATAGTATCCCCCAATCAGCTAATCCGCCAGCAGTAGAAAACTTCTCACACTCGCAAGCGGCGATTTCTTTGCGAAGCAGACGACGCACCCGCACCGTACCGAATTTAGCAAAAACACCCAAATTTTGCCGCACGACGCGGGCTAATGGCGGTACTGTCCTAGTTCCAGTGACTTGAGCCAAATTTCTCGCTAACCGCTGTTCTCGCGCGATCAGATCATGTCGGGCGCTTCGACGCACGAACTGGCGGGGGCCCTGGGGCGAGCAGCGCACAAATGAAATGCACGTGTCGCGCGGCGCCTTGAGACGCCGCGCATTTCGAACGCCTGCGCGCACCGGATCTCTTAACCGCCACCACATGGGATGGCCACCGACGAAGACGACTGCTTTTCCTTCTTCCCCGGCCGTCAGCGGCAGGTGGAAGGGAAGATGAGACAGAAGAGACGCGGCCCGGGCGCAGGAGAGCTCGGCCCGTCGTCTGCGTGCTCCGCGCGAGTACTGTTTTTTTAGTCGCCCGCCGGGCTGTAAATAAATCTACAGTTTGTATCGGAGGCTGAGTTTGTCGGTTGGAGATACCCGGGGTGAGATCCTCAGCGCTGCTGCGACTTGGAGGAGAAGCCCCGGGGAAAAGAACATCACGAAGATAACTGATCATTTCTGTTAAAGAGCGAATGATTTCGTTCGGCTAAGGGATGGGGAAGTGTTTCACGCCATTTCGCAAAAGTAGAAGTCGCACACACAGAAGTGCACGCTTTTAAGCCACAGGACGACGAGGCGACACTCGCGGCATGGAGGCGAGCCGTACCACGCGAAGACCGCGTACTTCAACGAACAGACCATGTGTGTGAACAACACATTATGGCGCATTTCATTGTTCGCTTGTTTGTTCGTTGTTCGCCTAATTTGATAGTCGCAGTGTACTGTAACGCAAACAAACTGCAGGCCGACTTTCTAAGGACGCTGTTCTTTCTATCTTTGAAGGAGTATCCGGGTATTTGTGGAAGATAACAAGCCTGCGTAAGTAGGTAAGGCTGCGGGATTTAAACCTAGCTGCTTCCGCTGTTCTATGTTTGCGTAGCTTTAACATCGCCATGCCACAGCTGTGTAAGAAAACAGAAGCCACCGAACACAGCGGGGCTGCTGTAGCCGATGACAACGACAATATTGATGAAACAAGCACTTTTCAGCAGAAACTATTTGATGAAAGGCCGACCTCATCATCAAACTTGCCCCTACCGATGGCAACGTTCGCATTGCATGGAGTCACAACGGATGAATCCATAGACGCTGCGTTTCTTGACTTGCTGAGTGATGAATTTCTTGCGTATTAACAAGGCGCACTTGAATGTGAATAGCGACATGTTGATACAAAGGTACATTTTGGGCAAGCGCTGTAGCTACATTGGTAGCAGATGCTGGGAGCATGGTTGAAACTAGAAAAAAGTCAAGTATGTTTGACCTCATGTGGCTGTATCAATTTTTGTGTGTGAGTTCCACTTTAAATGTAGCTGTGGTGTTAATAAATAACCATGCTATAATTAGCGCATATTGGTCATCCACATATTTTCGCAAAACAGATAAAACCAAGCACTATACCTCACATATGGAGATATCCATACCACACTGGGAAAATCAGGGGCCTAAAAATGTGTCCCGAAAATGCCCAAATTTTAAATAACACCTCTGCGCTTTGAGCATCGCCCTGGCGCCGTCACGAAACGGTGAACCTCTAAACAGAACTTAGTCATCACCCGTTTAGAAATGCATGTTCAGTTCGCTATTTTGCAAAAAAGGAAATACCACAGATTAGCATGGAACCTCACTTTAACACAACCGTAAAAGACGTGCGCAACGTCAAATTGAGTGCGATCTGCACAATGTTAGACTAACGCATGGAAGGTGGCGTTCCTGTGTGGAAAACATTATCTGGACTACTTACTGAAGAACGTTAACAAGAAGTAGCCAATTAGGGTATGGCAGAAATATTATTCGAGCATAGGACTTTGTGGGAATTTTTCTCGGGGTAGTGTTCAGAAAGCGCCCATTGGTAAACCGCGGATAGCGTCAAGCGAACCCCGCGAGTAAACCGACGACGTCAGCAGTTGGCAGCGCCATGTGTAGGTGCACCGTGGGGGCAGGACATTTTAGCGACGCTGAGGCCAGCGGCGTTTTCCCAAACCGTTGACTTGACAGGCTGCAGATACTTGAGCCCCCCAGGGCGGCCTGTGAGAATTATAATTATAGATGCGGCAGGCTTGCCGAAGTTTGTTAGTGAGGTGACCATGCCGGCCGGCACTGTGGTAGTGGTAATGGCCGCATCTTCTATGTTAGTATGAGTGATGGTGGCGGATTTAAGTGTAGAGTATGGCAGAACAAAGGCAGCCAGTGCGTGGTCTGGCCGTTGAAAATGTGATGCGACGTCTGTTAATCGACTGTCGGGGTCGTTAAATGATCGTTCCTGTGGAAGACTATCGTGTGCTTTTTTTTTTCAAACGAAGTTTAGGTAGGGTGCCCCGGAGTGGGGCGAGAATGATATAGGCTTGAATGTGTGGTCGTTGTGGTGCTTGCAGTGGCGGGAGGACGTTGCAACGCAAGTGTGTCATGAATGCGCGGCTCATGGGAATGAAGACAAGGGAAGCGAGCCGGTCGAATTGTGGTTGTAGGAGGTTCGAGAGCAAATTTGTTTCGCGATATGGTTTGTCTCTGCAGTTGCTGTAATGCTGTCCAGTGTTGGGGTCATGTGGTCCTGTCACACCCGCGTTTCTGCAGCTATTACTTCTCGCTTCCACTGCGAAGCATATTGCCATAGACGTAAATAAAAAGAAACAAAGAAACAATCAACTGGCTGACTGACGTGGGAGTAGTGAATGCCGGGTTTCGGAAGTTGTTTCCAGCGGACAGCGCACCCAACTTGCGTTCAAGCTGTGTAATATTCCCTTGGTCTGCATGCCCCGACCACAATCTACGTTGGTCTATTATTACAGGAAATCAAAAATCTGGCTGCTAAGCCGATCTACGACAATGTATAAACCGGGATAGCTGTACTCGGATGAAAACAAATTTGACAAAAGCTAATTTTCTCGCGTCTGAGGAAACCAAAATTAATTTTCTGTTGATTTACCTCACGGTAAAACATCTTTGAACAAAAGTCTTTCAAGATACTCCTTGCCATTTGTACGAAAGGGACATTGTTTAAAAATTACAAGACCTGCTGGAGAGACGGACGCAATAGTTTTTGTTAAAACCGCTAAGCATGAAAATAAGTCGTCCAAACATTTTTCGGCAAAATCAAATCGTGTTCATAGCAACGCTGCAAATCGCATTTTGAACTAACTGGTCAAATGCCGGGGTGCTTATAAATGTCAAATGAAGGTTAGTACAGCATGAATCGTCGTCTCTGGACTCGGAGTACTATAATGTCGTGACCGAAGTTATAAAAAAATTACTTCATGGAAAATGGCAATTTAAAATACGATTGGGCTGGGCTGGGAATGTTTCATTCGAAAGCCGCCCTCTTTAACGGCAGTCCGGTTCAACTGTGTAATGTATTGCCTAATTTACAGCGCATTTGCAGGGGATGGATTAGGCAAAATCGAACTTCCTTTTTTTTTCGTTTACATGATCTAAAAATTTTATTTTTTCAGTAGCTTGATTTTTTACTATTATCGGCCACACAACACACATTTTATTCGATTTAGAGCCGCTGGCAGTCGCAGTGTTGCAGAGGCGGCCCGGCAACATTTGTTGCAATTTCTTCATTACAATTCCTATGAGCGTATCCAAAGCATAAAAAAACTGCGTTATTGGAAATGGCAACATTTGGAGACGACTATTAGAGAGTCGCTAAAGCATTGACGTAAATTGCGAACTTTTAACCGAAAAACACTGCTCATAACCTCTGAATGGAAGCAGGTTTCTCTAAAATACTCGTCGTTGCACAATAAAAAAGCGAATGGTAATTTTTCATTGTCAGCAGAAGCCTTCAAGAGAGAGGTTTTTGTACTGGAGAATTTTCTCGAAAACCGACACGTCAGGGACATTGATAGAAACACTGTAAAGAAGATGTTACCTTTTTGCTGGCCAATTTTTTTAACAATATAGCGGGAGCGTCGACTGGCGGATGGGTCAGCGCGTTATCACGGCGTAAAGGGACAAAACTAGCGACGCCGAGAAGGGCCACGTCCAGTCACGCCCGTTCTGCTTGGCTGTTCGCGCAAGCACGACACGTACCCTTCCGCTCTTAATCAACCGGTCCCATGCAACAATACGTGACAGTGATTTTGCGTGCACCTTCTGCACTTTTACCGCTTCTTTCTTTATTGCCGTAACACAGGAGTGCACACTCATTACGGCAGACTCTCCGTGCGCATACATTCCATCTGTCGCTGACTAATGGCGTGCATCACAATTAAGCTCTGACTATTTTTGCTTGAGTTTTGTTTTCTCACCCATGCTCACCTGGACTTGTGCGACCTCTTATCGAAAATTTAGTGAAGCCTCTATCCACCATGAAAACTTTTTCCCATATAGAGTAGGGTCCCTCGATTCACGCGCGGCCGCCGTACGGCGGCGCTGGCATCGAGGCAACCTAACATAGACTCCCACACCAACAAAATCCGGGCAGACTTCATAACATACTGATTTGTTCCATCAAAAGTGGCCTAGCACGGGTTCAGTGAATGCTTGAAGACAACTGCGTCGTCGGTGGCTTCGTGACAATATCGAGCATTATTATCTATAGATGCCGAGCCCACGCAAGCGTGCCCAATGATTGCATTGCGGACAACTTTCCTGTGCTTATCGTATTTAATAATTTGGCAAACACAAAAAAGAATATTTCAGACATATTACGAAACGGATTACAATTTTTTTTACAGTGCGTTTTGTGAAATAATTATGGCGACATTAATGGAAATAATGTGAATACTAAATTTTTGAATCTGATCGGAATCCTTACAATCGCACTTAGAAAGTCCACTCACGTGTTGCCTAGACGTTTGTACAAGTTAGTGCCCTGTTCTTGGACGAATTAACAGATTTCTCAAGTATTCAAAACTAAAATCTACTGATGCAGTAAATGAAAACATTAAAAGAAAACAAATATTAATAATGTCAGTACACACCACAGCCCAACAAGTGCGTTGTGTGGAGCAGGGTTCGCAAGAAAGTACTTAATACTCACATCGCATTCAATTAGTATCTGGTGATACCCGCAAGATATGAAGTACCGTAAACAAAGGTACTGGCGGCCGTCTATTCCTACGCTTTCTCCCTGATAGCGTCCACAATAGCATTGTAGGAGCATTCAATAGCCTGTTTTCTGATGGAACTGGGAAAACTTTAGCCGACAGCATTCTCCAATGAGTGTGCAGATACATCGTGCCAAGCCCAGTTGTTAATACGTTTGTGATGAGCGAGATGGTGCTTGCGGAAGCTATTTTTACTACTAGAATATTTCAACTAACAAAGCTGCTGGGTTAGAGCGAATTACAGAACGATTGCTTCGCAAGCTTCGACAATATTGGAGGACGAGGAAGATTATTACGAATATTCGCCGCATTGATAATATTAATGATTCGCCGCAATGACAATCTCAGCAAAAACTGAAAACTGCGCAAATAAACATAGCATACACGTTTATATATCTCTGGGTAACAGTTGATAACCAGTTGCACTGGGTAGGATATCAACGGTTTCTGTATGAAGCTAGCTTCTCGGGGATCTGCGCTCCTACAGGCAAGAAACTGCTTTCAGAGCAGAACTGTGCGGATGATGTACTTTGCATTTATCAGTACTCATTTATTGCTCTGCATGCAATCACGACCTTCGACTTACACTTTGTATCGCGCTTTCCTACGGAGACTACAAAAAAACGCGCGATAAAAACAACAGCCCATAGTTACGACACAGCACCAGTCAGCCGTTATACCATGCGGGGCAATTACTGCCCTTCGATCGTTTGGGTGAATGAACGAGGGGCTTTGTGTTAAAATGTATTGTGAAAACAAATCATTATCTAAGTTGCCCTATTTTATTCCTCATCTCTCCCTTTAGAAGTTTCACGTACGGTATCTCTAATTTGGCACCGGAAAATGAAGAGTTTTTTCACAGCTCGCGCAAAATATTGCACTTGCGCACCGCAAATGCTTTTTGACTACCCCGCATTTATTTTAGCGGCAGCAAAGTTACACTAATAGAGTGCTGCTGCTGCTGTTGTTGATGATGATGCTTAGCAGCTTCTTTGTTGTAATTGATTGATTGTAGGGTTTAACACGCTGACGCAACGCAGGCGATGAGGCGCGCCGTAGTGGAGGGCTCCGGATTAATTGGGACCACCTGGGGAGCTTTAACGTGCGCCGAAATCTCGTACACACATTCCTTGTTGTAACGGGTTATACGCAACGGCACTTTAAAATCACCTCACCATAAAAAATGACCCCATCACGGTATTTTTGTGCTAGTCTGACCTCTTTGTTCTGTTGTCTTCTCAGCTTCTTCTCCACTATGTTCCACCACCATTCCAATCATCTTTTACAAAGTCTACAGCTTCCCAATTCACGTTTTCGTTAACATTAAAGCCGAGGGCTTCCGGAATCTGGATGTGTCCCTCACCGAGGACTGCAAGGATCCCTTTCTACTACAATATGTCGCAGGGTTTTTGGTTTCCCGCTGCAGCCTGGGCACTGTTCTTCCTGCGCTTGCTCCCCGATTAGCGTTTTTGTCCGCAAGCAACCCGCCTTGGCTTCAAAAAGCTATGCATAATCTTTGGTACATTCCTCGTGATCTCCCGTGATCACGAACGTTTTCCTCGTGATCTATCGCTTCCCGATTCTTCGAGCCTATCCTTTTTTTCCAGTTCTTTGTCTTTGAGTCTTTTACTTCATTTTTATTGGCTTGGTCGTTTGCCCTGCCTTTCCAGGTTTCATATACTTTGTGCTAATCCTTCTGGTACTTTTTCTCCACTGTGTGTCCACGCGTTTCATGCAAACATACCTTAACATTCTTGCCGCCTATTTCTGTACGTCAATAGTTCAATGTCGCCCTTGAAAACATATTTTAACATTCTTGCCGCCTATTTCTGTACGTCAATAGTTCAATGTCGCCCTTGAAAACATATTTTAACGCTGCACTCCTCTCACTTCAAAAAAGGCCAATTCAATGTCTCCCTGCATTGCCTTATTTGCTGATTAACTGTGGGATCCTAAAGCCAAGCGACCTACCGCCCTCAGGTTCAGCTCTAGACTTCACTGAATTTCTGATTTGACGCACCCTATTGCGGTTGAATGTGCACCATTACACACTTCCATATTCCTCACTACTTCATTATTCTTCTATCCACATAGTAGTCTGTGCTTCATGATAGAGGAGTTACTGTTTTCTTTCATTCCTAAATACTCCTTATGCGTTTTTATATAGGCCTGGCCTTCGTTTATCCATTTGCCCAGATATTTCTTTTTCGGTAGTCGCGGTTTTGTTGCTTGTTGAAGGAATACCAATTTGTTACGAGCGTTGCCATTAAAAACCAGACCCCCGACTTTGCTGTGCTATACACTAACTCCAGTTCAGTGGCTTCTTCTCCGCACATGTCCGTGAGCTGTTGCAGACACTGTTCACTATCTGCTAGTAGCACAATGTCATCTGCATATATCAGTCCCAGGATATGTTGTTCAACTCTCTGTCCTTTGCGGCTGTAACATAAGTTGGAACCTATTTTACTGTATTCAATATTTTTTCTAGTCTTGCCATGTACAGCAAAGGCAGCAATGGAGACAGAGGACAACCCTGTTTTAAAACTCTATTTATGACTACCGGTTCGCTGCACTTTAGCTCCTCCCGGGTAAGTTGCATCTCGCTCTCATTGTAAATTCCCTGCAGCAGCTGTATAAAGGCCTGACCTAATCCATCCCGCTCAAGTAGGCTCCATAAGAGTTCCCAATTTACATTGTCAAGGGCTGCCTTTATATCAGAAATGCCGTCCGTAATGCTCGCTTTTGAGCCATTGACAGCGCTACGCATTGCGTTAGGACACATAGGTTGTCGTCTAAACGCCTGCCTCGTCTGAATTCATTTTGTTGTTCTCCCAGCATGCCGTTACCCTCTATCCATGCCGATGATGATGATGCTTAGTGGCTTCCCCTTTGTAACGGGGTGGCGTTGCACAGCGGCCTTAGTCGCAACGCCACTGTACAATCACCTCGCAAAAAAATACAAACAAAATAAATAAAAAATAACATCAAAATAAAAAGAAAATACTTTTACGAAATTTCTGTGGCGTAACTATAATTTGGCAAGCAAACCAACTACCCATACGAACGGGAGCCAGCCAAGAATGGCGGCAGTGTCTGTTACACTGGTTGTGCTTGGTACAGCTTGGGACAGTGGCACAGTCAAATACCGTCGAGTATTCTGTGCTACGGCAGGTACCGCTCAGCAACGCGAGATCATCGGTGAAAGACGGGCGCGCGCGCACAGATCCGTATCATCTGGTGGCCAACTTGGGAGGCCTCGCGCAATCACGGCTCGCGAGATCAGCGCTAGCCTTGCGCGGCCGGCAACGCCCGCAAGACACCGACCGTAAACTACCAAAAATTGCGGACTCCCGCAAAATGCACACTCTTTTTTTGCGAGCGCACCAGGGTGCTCCCATGGAATAGCGCGAGCTAAACGGTAGCTCCCTCTGTAATACAATTCTCTAATAACATTTATAGGGACTGATTAAGGCTCTTCACCGGAATGAATTTGATTTAGTTTGAGTTCTGACTTGAAAAGGGCGCATAATATTGCGGTCGTACTAAAGAGAAACTTTAAAACAGCCTGTAACCATTTTTCAGTTTTATAGAAGTATTTTTACACTACTGATATTTTTTTAAATTTTGAAGTCGTAGACCTCGTGAACCTAACCTTTTGGAATGACCCAACAAAACCTATGATAGACATCATGCCTGGTATTTGCACTGTGTACTTTCATGACTCTGTAAGCGGGCACGTTCCATTTCTGTTTTTTTTTGTATAATGTGATTCGATGACATCAAGAGAGAGCAAAAACCTGTACTGTGCTAGCGTGCAAGCTATGAAACATTTAAAATCTATTCCCTGAGACATATATTATGTACTGTGTCTGTACGTTACTTTGCTTATTGCACCGGTCCCCTAGCTTTTGGCTCGGTACGATCGCTGTCTGTAGGCTTTCAGAGACACAAAAGGTTATGAAACGTTTAAAAAAGCGTTTGTTTTAGCTAGGTTTCTATACAACTCGCCTGACGATGTCGGTTATAGTCTACATCCTCTACATCGAATTCGGTGCAGCTACTTGTGACAAAATAACTCTCTATCATTGCCATTGCAACACTGCCTTCCCAGTCGCGAAGGCCTACCAAGGCTGCTGCCGAAATTTGTGATGCATTAGTGTTTCTTGGTGTGTTGTTCTCGTTACCGCTGGCTATAAAATGCGCGGTTAGCCAATGAGAGCCGAGTGTATCTTCATATATCTTCGGCGCAGTATATAAGACAGCGCCCCAAGTGCTTATTTGTGTTTTTTTTTTCGGATTATGGATGAAAAAAAGCTTGCGTAGTGTTCCTTCGTGCTTTATTTTTCTTTATGTACAAGGCGCTATCGATGGGCTGGGACGATCTAAAATGCGTTAGTAAATGGTTAAGTGTTGTGGACGCTTTTTGTGGATATTATTCCGAAGATCACTTTTTGGATGCCAGCCGGGTGTGTGCTTTCGTAAACCTACGAATGTACCGTTAAAGAGCTCTTCATTTAGCACACTATCGAGCACGTAGGTAGATTTTGTGTTCCTTAATTTATGCACAGTCTTTGATAAGAGGTAACCTAGTAAACTCCTGTATAACCTTACGATGATCCTTTCCCCATATCTGGTTTACTGTGTTCGCGAATACACCCACGGTGGGATGCAGTTTGTTAATGTTAGAGACTGCGTTTCTGGTGCGCTGTCTGTTCAATCTGGAGTGTCTCGGCGCAGCGGGTTTGGGACCGTTCTTTTTTTAAATTGACTTCAACGTTTTCACTAAATCTTTTTATTGTTTTATTGAACTTGCTGGTCAATGATTTTATTTTTTAAGAATGTTCGTGGCGCAAGTGATACGGCTGGCAACCAACAGGAAGCTATGGAAAGTAGCGACCATGGTGGGATGATTACGACAGGGAACTTGGATCTCAGAAAAGAGTTCTTTCAAGTGTAACAACCACAGCGTTTTCCGGTATCACATTCATGGGAGCACCATTACGGAAGTTTTGTCTTTGCCTTTTTCCCAAATATTGTCATGGTCTCAACATGTACATTTGTGGTTGAGCGTTTAAAACTCCAGGCTTAAGGAGAAAGCTCAAGCATACTCCAAGTAATGTTGAGGTCTTTGCTTACGGGACGTTCATTACATTCAAACTTGAGCAGGCATCTGTAGCTTTTGATCCGCTAGCTATGAATGATATTAACCGAGTTGAGAACCTCAAAAGAAAATGTGTTCGTTTCATTGAGGCAAATAAAGATTGAATGACCCCTCCACGCAGTCCACGCCCGATATTCATAACCTCACCACGGAAATGAGATGTTTATTAGATTTTAAGTGTTGAGCACTTTATGGGCTTGGCTTCTCGTCGCAGCCCGCTCGCTGGACCGTAGCGGCTGTCGTCGTGGCATAACCCAGACGCTTCGAAACCCAAGCGGTTTATGTAGTGATAAGCGTTCGGAACTCGTGAACTACTGGCGCTTGTCATACATCTCCACGTTGTTTAACGCAAAGAAAACTGTAGCTACATTTGAGGCAGAATATACGTAATTAACCGGCAGTGGCCGCGTTCATTTAGTTAGGAACGCTCGTTGAGTTGGTTTTTACGATTGCAAGCGAAAAAAAACGTGCCAGTGCAACGCCGGCACGTGCTGGAGTACAAGCAAGCACAAAAACAACAGAACTCCCGCAGGCGTATTTTCAGGTAGGGGGCGCGCGAGCACTGTGAAGGCGGGAATTTTGAATTGCATTGGGTGGTAGCAGCGAGCAGATAACGGCGCTACAGCCCATTATGGCGAATCACTGCTCCGCAATTCCGACAGCTTTCGCATTGAGTAGAATAGATTTAATTGTTTTGGTTAGTTCTCCGCAACATACAGTATAAAAAGTTGCTTTAACTATGTCTGCGTTCGTTAAGCCACTAAACACGCGAAGAACGCGTCACGGACGAATACGCGCTTTAAAGCCCAGTTTTTGCTGAAACAAATTCATTTCATAATAGTTTCCTCCTGCGTACCATTGCAGGCTGACATTCACGTCCCGAGTGTAATCTAGCTGCTGGACATTTTTTAGAGCTCCGGAAACACACTTGCGTTGTTGAGACAACCCCTGTGATCGGATACAGTATGAAAATGATGATGATGGGGATGATGATGATAGTTTGTGTTTATTGGCGCATGGGCAGTAGGACAAAGAGCGCCAAAGACAGTGTTATTTATAAATGCAGTAGCAAATCAAATACTAAACTATTTCAGTAAAAACAAAAGTGAAGCGAACTAAAATAAAATTAAGCTGGCTGGTGTATAGGGCCAGAATGGGTATGCATGATATGTGAGGAGCTGTAAAACTTTAACGTCCGTTATAAAATGAAAAACTCACCTAACGCAAAACGAATGCCTTGAATGTAATTAGATGTGAACTATGAATACGGCCTCTCCGCACCTGCTACACAGGGGTCTCGAAGACCCTGTGAGCAGATACGAGTGTGTCAGATGTGTGTGCCCCATCCGCAGCCAAGAAAAGGCAACTTCTGTGTATCTGCTGTATGTGTCAGTGGTGTACGGTCCCAAATGTGGTTTTATTACGTGTAATTTATTGTCTCTCTGTTCACTCTACTCCTTTTGCCATGTCTTCAGACGGTAGTGCCTTATGTATCGCTTGAGGTCGGTATAGGGTACTGTTGTTAAGTTTACTGTATTCAGGAGTGTCGCAGCAGCGGCGATTTGATCGGCGGTCTCATTTCCGGCAATCCTGGAATGGCCTGGAACCCAGAAAAAAAGTTATTTCCAGGTCTGATGCATATGAAGACATAATAGCCTTAAAACCAGATTGATGACAAAGTTTTTAGAACACTTTCCAGATGCAAGCGCACGTACAACGCTAAGGGAGTCCGCGTACGTGATGGACTTTAAAATTTGAAGTTCGACAATGTTATTTAAGACAATTAAAATACCGTATGCTTCTGCTGTGAATATAGTGTTACAAAGACATTGTTTTAGAGACATAAAAGTTTGACCCATGCGGAGCACAGGACACAGCAGTTGCATTGTTGGACACATCGCTGTAAAAATCAGAACAGCAATACTTATCCTGGTTGGAAAAGAAATGCGGCAGAAGCACAATTCCTTGGTGTGTTTTTTGTAAAATAGGGTGAAAGACAGGTAACACGATACAGGGCGGAGATTCTATGGTGGAATAAAATCAAGGATTGGTGTCATGTGGATGTCTGAAAATGAGACTCCTAGCCTAGAAGCTGCTTCTCTTATTCTGAGAGGAAACGGCTTGGAAATAGACGGACGATATAAAAAGAGTTGCTTTGTGGATGCATCACTAATTGTCGGTTTAAAAGAATGATTTGTCATACACATGATTTTTGAGGCATTCAACATGTCCATGTATACCATCTGGCGATGTAGGGACCTACAGACCTTGGACAAGGCTGATGGGAAAAGCGCCCCATACAAGGCGTACCCCAAATGCAGCACTGGGTCGAGCATTTTTAGCGCAGTTTTTGTTGCACACCCTTACACGACACTGCCGTAATCCAATCGAGATCCAACCAGGGCGCTATAAACACGCAGGAGGAGTTGCTTGTCGGCGCCATAGGACTGGTGGGAGGAAACTTTAAGAATGTTCATAGTTTTTAGGAATTTTTGCTTCAGATGTTTGAAGTGTTCAAGAAATGTTAGTTTGTTATGAAATATTACGACCAAAATCTTGTGCTTCCTCTTAAAAAATTGAAATGCCATTAAGAGTAATATCTGGGAACGGATGGATCCCGCGGTCCCTAGAAAACAAAACACAGAAACGTTTTTCTGTATTGAGTTTAAAACCATTTTTGTCTGCCCAGCCGGCACGTTTTCTGATACCAAGCCGGACCTGATGTTTACACATTGACATATTACACGATTTAAAAGATATCTGGACCCAGTATACCTACAAAGAATAAGAAATTGTAGGTGGCAATGCCATCTGGACCCGGTATACCTACAAAGAATAAGAAATTGTAGGTGGCAATGCCATACCTAGAAAGCTCATTTTGACTTTAAAAAAGTGCAGGTAAAGAACTCCACCTTGCGGAACGCCATTTTCTTACACGTGAACCCTTGACAGTGCGCTACCATTTCTTACGCGAAACGTTCTTTCAGACATGCAGATTGCAACGGTGTTTAGCATAACGCCCGAAACACCGAATGACGTGAAGTCACTGAAGATCCCCCAACGCCAAGCGGTGTCATAGGCCTTCTCAATGTCCATGACACCGCTTGGCGTTATGAAAGGTCTATGACACTACCATATTACAGTCTGACCCTAATGCTGTTGCTTACTCGTCCAAAACCTCGTTAATGGAACTGAACAATAAGAAAGGTAAAGTGATGCGTATTTCCCGCGCCAAGACTGTCCTACCACCTCTTTATCTTAAGTGTCCAATTAGAATCAGTTACATCTTACAAATACCTTGGCATCCACTTTACTACTAACGTAACCTAAAACCTTCACACGGAATATGTAATTAGCAACGCTAACCAAATGTTAGGTTACTTACGTCATAATTTTTATAAGGGGCAATCGCAACCTAAAATAATGCTCTACAAAACACTAATACGCTCCAAACTGGAATACGCATGCTCGGTATTGCACCCAAGTCAGGATAAACTTAAAAAGGCACAAGAACGTGATTAAAATAACTCAGGTTTATTCTGTTCAACTACAATCGAGCAGCCAGTATTACTGCCATGAAATCTAACCTTGCCCTCCCATCCCTTTTGGCACGCCGTGAAATTTCCCGAATAACCTTTTTTCACTAACTGTATCCTCACCATGTTCTGCATGATCGTGTATAACTTGGTCGAAAATCTGTTTCGGCCATTGTATCTACCAAATCGACGTTTTAAATGAATTTTGTGCTATGGGAGAACTACACACTGGTTTATACAAGATGGTAGCCGGAAGATCACCAGGTAAAATTTAGAAATGTTTCTTACACGGAGTGGGCACTAGAATCACCGGTGATGTATACTTTGAAAAGGCCAGCCACAAAGGCAAATGTTGACAATGTCAGTGACGATGTAGGATTTCGATTTTCTGAAGGTGGGATTGGGTATTTTAAGTTTGTAATTTGCTACTGGCGGAAAGACAGAACATTCGTATCCTCATCCCTTATGGTGAGATCGTTCGCACTAGTGATGACATGGTATTTAGGGCTATCCATAGAGAAGAACATGCGCTAGTCTAGAGTTGTGTGGGTGTTAAAGGTCCGGTTTTAAAATATGTTAGGCAGGGAATTGCCTGAAATGTCCAATACATTCCACATTCCTTAAGCTTAAAAATTGAAACAAAAAGCTTTCGTAAGATTTTGGCTCCCGTAATGTTAACGTTCGTTATGTGTGACCGTAAAATTTGAGAGAGAAATGTTGGGATGATCATTCATATTGGCGTTCGGGAGGTGGAACAACCCATACGGTGATGATTATGTACAGGCGAGGATGGCAACTGCAGTCATCAGAACTGCCGGTGATGATAATGCACAGAGGATTAGGAAGCTTTGGTTTGAGGTCTACAACACTGACAGCGGGGTCAAAAAGGCTCAAAAATTATATCTCCAGACACCAAAACAGACGCCAGGCTGTGGTCCGACCCCTGAGTGGCTTAGCGGAGACATATGAATGACTTCGGTACCGCGGTGATTTCGGTTTCCTGTCTTGGTTACTCTACTTCTCGTAGAGGAAAAATGTCTAAGCATTCATCTGCCGCCGCGAGGTTTTTCGCGGCTGTACAATGACTAGGAGGATTAGATTGTTGAACTGGCTGTTTCAGAGGTAAGGTGTACAGAAACGCATTCTGTATAGAATGTGAAGAACGTAGTGTTCAATGAAACCTGGAATTAACTCGCGTCGTCGCTGACCAAAAAAGAGTGCAAGTAAGTGTCATTCGGCATTTTACCAACGCTTTATATCGTTGCATCTGGATTTCGTAGAGTAGCGGCGCGTAAAAGTATTTCAAATTAAATGCTGCGCTGTTGACAAACCAACGTTATTATTTCCTGTAAACGAGCACAGGCTCAGTCGAATAAATGCCGCCATAAGCACTGTCGGTTCCTGTTTTTCGACTCAATCCTCTAAGGTGTCGTTGCATGCGTTTTCAAAGATTTCCGGTGGTAATTTATAATCTGCTTCTGGGAGTTTTTTACGTGCCTCGTCGCCCGGCTCCTGCGCGTGTGCATTAAATCCCAACTAGAAGTACGAAAGAATAAGTTTGCGCAGAAGACGAGGACGAAGGGACAAGAGGACAGAACGAGGGCATCGTCTTCTGCGCAAACTTATTCTTTCGTACATCATAAACCAACTAGCCAGCAATCAAGTCCAAACTAGAACGCCAGGCTGCACATGGAAAATAAGAAAAATGCGCCCATGCATGCACTTCGTACAGATGGTTAGCCAGCGACGCTATAGCGTGCGGCCAGTGCTTACTCATGTGTTACTCCTTCGGGTTCATTAACGGGTTTCTCATTATACCTTGCCTCATGGTAGTATTTTCATGGTTCCCGTTCCTACTCGCTGCATCGCTGATTGTAAGCTGCCTGACTCTGACTGTGTTTTTTATTGTCATGTTAAAGCTGCTCGCGCCGAACCAGCAATCCCTCCACCCCGACATTATAGCTTGATCTGTGTTCACGCAGTAGCTCTCTGAACACCCGCCCTGCAGCGAGAGAGATAAGCCCAGGCACGTGTTGTCTTTTTACTTCTAACTACGTTTCAAGTTGTTTTCATGCATGCTCATCGGGTTTGCCGGAGAAAGTTCAGCGTACACAGGACCCACGGATTTTCCTTTTAACGCGATAGAGTTATTAGGCTCATTTTCCATTTCTTCCTGCCGGCTAGCTGTCCACTATCAGCCGTGCTAATCCAGTGTTCACGGAAGTACGTCACCGCTGCCAACTGTAAACTACTACTGGTGCAGCAAGACACGAGCTCTCACCCGAACCTCAAATACGGCAGAGTGGCAACTCGAATGTGGAAAGGAGGACAACAATACTACGGCGGAGACGGAAGGAACGATGCGAGGTTTCAGCGGGGACGGCGCCTGCGCAGTAAGGTGTGTTATACGCCGTATCGGTAGTCGCAACCTTGGGAGATACGGTGCCAAGCCGCTGCTGCAACGTACTTCATCACGCCAATGCTCCCCTGCCAACGGAACTTATGCGGCGCCAACATTGTGTCACGTAATTAAGAAAGGGCGAAACCTTGGCAAAAGATTAACGCCAAGCTCTGAAAAAGCAAGGAAGACCTATATCAAGACCGCAAACGCATTAAATATCTGTTAATAAGAAACTAAATCGGGCAAAGGGCATGTAGTAGGCAAACGTTTAGATTACTTTTGAAAGTCCTCGCGGGCCTGTCACCGGGGCAAGCTCTGTTGGGAAAAGCACGGATGGCATCACGCAGACAATTTAAAGATCACCTTAAAAATTGGCCAGGTAATCGTCTGAGAGGGTGGTCTCGTAAAAATCGCCAGCGTGGCATTACAGAGAAGCGGCAGAAATGAACTCACAATCATCAAGAAATTCAAAATTGTTATCTATTTGGACCACATTGCAATACACCTAACCAAGAAAAGACCTAGAAAGAGAGAAAATGGAATGCCAACACTTATGCAGACACTCATCACCCCTACCATTCTAGAAATGTACCTGCACTGAATGAAACTAAATTAACACCATCATGAGGACAGCATATAAGGCATCAACGTGCCACTTCTCGCGATCACCAAACAGGTCGGCGACCCGCCTATGAGAACTACCTAATATTAGCTTATGCATCATTGCCCACTATCAAAAGGCCATTAAACTTGTTTCTACAGGCAGAATAATCAAACGCTTGAAAGAGATTCTTCCGTCTACAATGTTGAAAGTTTACATCACATTGACACTCGTAGACGAGAGTCTGGAAGGTTACGCCGCAGCTGACAAAAAGCACGCGGACGCGCATCATCCTTCCCCGTGCCAAATAGGATGTCATATTCAAAGAATCGCATGCTCGGTCAGGATACGAACCAGCGCGTATATATATAGATGGGCGAACATGCTTTGAAGCAGATGCCCGGCAATACTATAATACTCCTATGTACAGGAAAACTTACAATTTTTTCCACGCGACCTGTCGAAATTTGAATATATTCACACGGGATAAAAAAGGAAACGTTGCATGTTTCACTTCCGTCGAAACATGGGAAGTGCCCCTGACAACCTCGTCACCATATAAGCGTGAGCGTATTCAGATAGAGCCAGAAAAAGAACCGCTTCGCCTGGGGCCTTGCAATTCAGGCGCAACCCTTGAGCTCCTTATCATCTGTTTACCTCCTTTTCCAAAACACCAACTACACCTTATTCCTTCCGCACAGAAAAAAATGCCAAAACGTTCAGGCTGGTCGCGACGCTAAAAAGTAAATCTTTGAAAAACTGGCACTGTCGCGTTCTCGTACACCCTGCAGACGCAACTTTTCAACGCCAGCTTCTTCGGCTACACAAGCGCAGGTGGCCACTGTCCTTCCTGTGCCAGGGCAAATAAAAACCGTTGCCGCTAGTTTCGCTCTCTTCACTGAACATTTGTGCCTGCAAAGCATGCGTTGTAAACGAAGTAACTCCGTTTCGAAGCCCTTCGTCGGCGTCTAAGCAACGCTGTGGCGTTTCACATCTTAAGACGTAAATGTAGGTGTCATCTGCAACTTTTTATTTAGCGATATTAGGATTTGGTTTGAAAATTAGCTGTACACTCTCCAATCATTAGGCTGCCCTAGTTATCTTGAAGAATATAGGATGGCTCCCAGAACCACTTACCACGTCCTTGAATCGGGTCTTATTTTGAAAATAAAGTTACTTCGAGCGCGTAAAGCCTGACTTCGCGTATCCTCCATCCCCCCTCCAAAAAAAAAAAATTGCACACAAAGAAGCGATCGGTGCTGTGCGCGCGCTTAGAAGTGAAATACGCAGGCCGAAACATCGCTTTGGGAGCCCTGCAGGCTGGACGGAAATAACATATGCTAAGATGTTTTTCTTGCAACACTTGAAGAAGTAAATACCAACGAAGTTGCACCTAGACTGTTGTGGTTTCTGGCTGTTGTGGTGTTTTGATATAACAAATTTATAACATTTTTATTTTCTCACCTCGTAAATCAGTAAATTATGTGGAGAGCGCCATATTGCGGCGATGGATAAAGTTCAAGAAAAAGAGCAGATTAGAGAACAAAATACAAAAAACTTCAAGGTTACATTCTCTTTGATCATACTGAACAGAGCAACGCGTAACAGCTACCAGCCGCAGGGGCTTAGAGGTTAAGGCGTTGTGCTGCTGATAGCGGGATCGATCCCGGCGGCGGTGGCTGCTTTTTGGATGAAGGAGAAAAGCGAAAGCACCTGTTAGTCGAGATTTGGGCCACGGTAAAGATTCCCGGGTGGTAAAAATAATCTGGAGCCCTACACTTCGTCACGCCTCAAAGCCCAGGTGTAGGTTCCTCGCGTTAAACCTCACAATCAATCAATCAATCAATCAATCAATCAATCAATCAATCAATCAATCAATCAATCAATCAATCAATCAATCAATCAATCAATCAATCAATCAATCAATCAATCAATCAATCAATAAATCAATCAATCATATAAGAAGCGATGGCTACTTATCATACATAAGTGATCATTATGAGTGATCTTGATCAGGGGCAACTTCCGGCCATTTTGCTGTCGATATACCCCTGCTTGTGATGTGTAATAGCTCCACAAAGGGAAGCGGGCGACTAGCAACTGTCTGCTGTCAAGGGTTGCGAGCGTGACCACTTTTAGTTTCTCTACCCTCATTCCTCTCCTTACATCACAGAACACAGCTAAGCAAAAAGTTGATCAGAAAAGACAAGGACTACGATGCTTTTGGGGGCACATATGGGCAGACTTGTCCACATATGTAAGCATTCCTTTCGAATTGCTGGAAAAGTTATGAAGGAAGCGCCCCAAACAAGTTGTCTTAATGAGGGACACATAGTAAACCAAATAAAATTTGCACTAGGAATAAGAGATAAATCTCCTGGCGGGTTGCTGATTACAGCTGATGCAGCACCTGTGCAATGAACAAGAAATGTTCGTGTTGGTGGCGAACATGCGGCTGTTAATTGTGTGAGGATTTCATTCAAGAAAGTTTATTGTGTCATCCTCCTGTAGAAGTGAACGCCTAACAAGCGACTTTGCAAGACGTTTCCCACAAGAGCTGAAAAGCAGCAGTGCGTTGCTAGATGAGGGATTTTTTACGCTAAAAGTTGACAGTTTTTGCCGGAATTCTAGTTTCATTATGAAAGATTTCCCTTCACCATCCTAAACAGCTAGGGTTAACTTTTAGCGCTCATTTTTGTATCTACGGAAAGCATCGATGATAGACGTGTCCCAGGGCATGTAGGATGCAGGATCCTTGATAAATTCTTGCACTTTGAAAACCGCCGCTTCAACGTATCTTCTCGATGCCTCCTCGAGGGTGTTGGTTTCGTCCTCCGTGAGTGTTCTGTGCGTCGGCCCGGTGAAAAGGGCTACGAGTGGTCCAACTCCCGGTGTGAGTATGTACTTGTCAGTATCCACGGGCATGGTGAAGTTAAGCTGATAGTCGACGACCTGGAGCGTTTTGTTAACCCTGAAGTAGAAGAAAGAAAAGAACACACATACCTTGCGTCAGTCACAATTTCAACGTATTTCACGAGTTTCGCAATTTTCACGAGGTTCACAAATTTCACACTTTCACGAGTACTAAGGTTACATAAAAAAACAAGCTCGGGAAAACTCACAGCGCCGCACATGGATTTTTGTGTGTCTTAAGACCAAGACACATCGCAGAATTTGGGCATCTTGCACTAACACAGAAGGATACGAAATTTTATATATTTGGCAAGATATTACCAAAATACACTGATGCCAACAGTTCTCACGGACAAGCGTGATGCCCTTCGTGCTTACAGGGGACAATGGGGACCTGGCTTGCTTGATATAAATTCCAGCGTTATACAATAAGAATGTTTTTTCCTCCTAAAACTTTGTGACAACAGGAAAACGCTAAATTAGTTTTCCCGGAAAATAAAAAGCCGATTGATCCACAGAGAGAAGTCTTTTCGCTTTCGGCCAGTACCTGTCTTGGCTTTATAAACTTCAGACGCACGTGCGCTTCTTTACCTATTATACGAGAGGACGTATAAGCGTAAATACCGCAAGGTGCACTTGACTATTTGCAATGATATTGTACCTTGCTTGATCTTTGCGCTACTTGAATTTCGTGGCAAAATTGGCGGGAAGCATTCTTAATACTCAAAAGGCGCATTTTAACGCTGATGAATCTAGGAGATGTTCTGGGAAACGCTTTTTTTCGAAGAATGCGAGCTTTACGGCGCCTGAATACTATTAACACAGAGCAGAAATCACGAATTTTTATTAACTTTGAAAAATCACAATTTCACTAGGTTGAATTTAAAACAATGCAAGGGTGGCTGCCCCTAGTGACACAAGACCAGGGAAACCATAACACTTCTGGATAAAAAGTAGTCATAGTAGATGCTTTAGCCCACTAATATCACTCAGCGAAACAAAGCAGTTGACACTATTCTCCGTCGTAGCTGGCCTATGTTGTGCAGGCTCTGGTCGCAGCCAAACCACATGCCTAGCTTTTACATCTTTTTACCATCAGAAGTTGAACCCCAACTTTCCAGAAAAATACTACCAACTTAACTACGGAAGTATCTGTCAGAAGTATAGCTTATTTAAGCCTCGCAAAAGCTTTTCCTGTGTCACGCCGAATTTGCTAGCCTTGCCTGTTTATAGCATGCAACGGTTACATCCCAGCAGAAATCGTGTTCTTAGTAACCGCAGGTAGCTGAGTGTGGTGCCTTCGATTTATACACGTTTTACAGAGTTTTCACATGGGTACAGGAGCTTAAACGCAGTTGGGGCCACGGGAATGTGCATCCTTTTTGATGGCTCCAGATTTACTTGTATTTCAGATACGGCTTCAAAAGCAAACCGAATATTCGCTTGTAATATAAAATATCCACTAACATTAGGCAATTGTTTGTATTAGAGAGATCCATAATCTAAAATGAAAATATTTGGCCTTGCTTAAAACAGCCGCATTTAATGTGTGAAGGCACCCTGTTACACTCCAGCACTGTGTGCGGTTAACTCCCCAAAAAAGGACAAATATAATATAGTCGTCTTTTTTTGTGGAGTGGAGATAAAATTTGCTGAAGCCTAGATAATTAAAAATATTCCGGGGATGCGATTAGTATTGAAATCTTTGGGGGCATTCGGGCGAATAACGACGACGATAAATATGGTCTTGTAATGCCAGCACACCTACTTATAAATCAGGAACGACTTCAACTTGTTTAGTTATTTAGTAAAATTCCGGTGCCCTCGAAGTGGTACTAGGCATAATCACCTAGCCTGACGGCAGGGCCATCATTGTTTGGAGCATGCATGCGTCAAGTAAATTCTGACTCACTCATGTATTTCCAGCGCCGCGTTGACTCCATAAACATGAGTGTCCAGTCGCCCTGTGATGCCTGAAGTCTTCGCGTATATTCGCACCACGATGTTTTCGAAAAACAGTGCAACACGAGCGACGAGGCCACAATTCTCAGCGCTGACCAAGTTTTCACCGCCCCGTCTGATATTTTTGAGTCCTTGGATGGTCACGTTGAGTATCTGGAAAGTTCTACCGTTCCATGTGATGTCAGAAACGTCGCTCAACGAGAGTGGATCGAGACTATTGTCGAGGACGATGCGCTTTATGCAGAAGTCAAAGATGCCCCATGCGCTGGGATTGTCCCACTGAGTAGGATGGAACATGTCTGGACCGATATCCTCGTTGCGGTATCGCTGCCGAAGTATGTTCATCAGAAATGACGCTTCGTACTCTGGTTCAGGTCTTGGCTGTTTCACATCTGAAATGTGGATAGAAGAAAGGATAGGGGATACCTATACTTTCTTCATGTGGATTAAAAAGGTGATCTCCAAAGGCTAATTTCAAACGACAAAATGTTTGTCACAAAAATGCGCAGCACAAAAATGCTCTCGCTAGGTTCGCGTGCAAGGTTGTTGTGTAGATAGATATATGTAAAGGTGCGTCGAAAAAAAAGTTTTATTTTTCAGTCACATCCTAAGACGGCAGAGTTGTGTAGCTTAGTTTCGAAGTTCTCCTTTTCAGAAGCGGAACTTTCCCACATTACTACGTTTGCCCAAAATAGGTATTAGGGCTAAGTAAAACGAACTCATTGCTTAGATTTCTCCGCGTCAATTCTTGGAACAGCTATATATATTCTCCGAGTTATTGGTGATGTAAGTCATCGCAATACGTCTGCATCGGGCGTTCTAAAAAAAAATATATTATTTCATGTTGTCACATAATTTGAGCCCACTTGCGAACAACAAGAACGTCACATTCACGAGCCGTGGCTCTAGTATCATTTAGAAGATAGTATCAGTGTTAAAATCAGGCGACACATCGTGCGTTTATTGGTTTATTGGAGAAAAAAATTAGTCGGGATGTTTTTTTTTTTGACGTTCTAAGAATGTGGCGGAGAAAGCTAAGATGAAATATGTGTTGATCTGCTGTTAAACGTTCCGTTGAACTTTGGTGCCGCACGCGTCACCAGTTGATCAGGCCTATGGGCAGCTCCTTCCGATGCTGGGTCGACTCGCTAGCCATTGCCATCAGCTTTCTGTTCGTCCCCATCAGCAGTGTCCCCCTCAAGCTTGCACGTATTGCACGCGGGGCTGTGTCCTAACCTTTTTAAAGCAAAGCTTTTTACCTCTACCCCGCAAGGGTTCTTTCGCGACCGTTGGTGTCACCAGGAAACTCCAGCGAACAAATAAAAGAATTTACTGCCACCACCGGGAATCGAACCTGGAACTAACAGACTAACAAAGCGAGAGCCCGTTGCCTTACCGCTTTAGCTATGAGCCCACGCGAAGACGGGGAAGACAGGTGGTGTACTGACCAAGCACATCTATGGGTTCTCCCGCTGCGTTCTCGCTGAATGCCACGTGAAAGCGTCACGCGACCACTCAGGCCCATCCAGCGGCCCTGGTTGCACCTTGCTCATGTGCTAAGAGTTACAAAAATTAAAGGAAGCTCACACCAATGCATGGCATCTCACTTCTAGTACGCCAATGGGCTAAAGCCTGTGGCCTCCAGTGTTCTCGTAAAAAATCACCGCTCCTTGTCGGCCGCCCTCACGCCAAATCAAGGAATACATTCAAATAATACTTGATGGCCAGGCCATCACTCCAAGCCCCAGCATTAAGATCCTGGGCCTACATCTCCAGGCTAACGCCAAGAGTGACGTCTCCTTGCAGCGCCTCAAAAACAGCATTAATCAAATCGTACACAGGATCAGGCGAGTTGCCACCAAGTAGCGAGGCCTAAAGGAATCCGTAACTTTTCGATAAATTGAAGCTTTTGTCTTCTCGAGAGTCACTTACGTCAACCCACTGTCTTCTTCTCGACAAGAAGGACATAGAGATGCTTTATATAATGATTAGAAAGGCAGTCGAGCAGGCCATTGGTCTTCTCATGAGTGCGTCCACACAGAGACTGCTGAGCACGGGGCTCCACAACACGGTGGAAGACCTGATATAAGGCCATCTTTCTAACCAGAAGGTCCGAATAAGAACTGGGGTAGGTAACCGCATGCTTCACCAGATTGGCTGGGCAGCCCAGAATGTCACTCCGCTTGACATACTCCCAGGCTCTTGGCGACTGAAACTAAGGATGCTCGCGTCGATTGGAAATATGAGCCCCTCACATGACCAGGGTCACCGAAAGCACGGGCTCAAGCGCTAAACACCACCCTCGGTGGGGATCATGCAGTTATCCACACAGACGCCTCCAAACATCGAGGGCAGCAATACGCCATCATCGTGGCTACATCCAGAACCAACCTCCTTGCGTATATCTCGCTTAGGACCCAAGAAATGACGGCAGCAGAAGAGGCAGCCATCACCCTGGCTCTCACTCAACCATGGGTTCGGAGGGTAGTCACCGATTCCCAGCAAGCCTATTGGCATTACCAGTCGGGTTGGGTGTCCTGACCTGCACTGCGCGTGCTAAAAAACCACTCCCCAAACGGTTCCATTCAGCTCATCTGGACACCCCCTCACGCTTCAATGGAGGGCAACGAATACGCCCACCCATCAAGCCTGCGCTATTACCTCCCGTGCTATGGAGCTGCACGAGGACAGTCACCCGCTTGTCACGTTCAGGGAGATAACCCAGCATTATCGCCTTCTGAGACAGACCGTACCTTCGTCTTACCATGTCCTTTCCAGAGAACAACTACCCTACGGCTGATACAATCCGGGCTGATTCCCTCAGCCTACGCGTCTTCCCTTAATGCATCCGAATCGCTACGACGCTGAATGTAAATTTTGCTCAGATGTAGGAACACTCCGACCCGTAATCGGGGTGTGCGACTTTAGCCTTGAGCACCCTCCTCTCTTTCCGTCAACTACCCAACCAGAGCAATTGGAGATGCTGCTGTCCAGGCCCTCTCTACCTACCCAGCTTCAGCGAGTGGACAGAACATAGGCCGCGCAGACTGCGTATGGGCCCCACAGAAGAATGAATCACCCTCCCGGGCTGCACTCTGGGCCGTTCAGAAATCTGAACAGAAGTATTTCTTCCTCCTCCTGCTCTCCTCCGTCTCTGCCGCAAATCTCGTTGCCTCCGTCCGCGGCGCAGAGACGGAGAAGTCCGATCGTCTAACACCGTGTTGTATCTTACTTTAATTTTATAAAAAAACTTTCCACTCTTGTGCTACACCAATACAACTCAACCAACCACCGTTCAAGCATCATGCATTGATTTAACCTTACCAAGAATCTCTTTGACGTAATAAGTGATGTGGTTAAGTGTATTTCACTTCTCTCTGGTTTTACTATTTGTAGAGCGACGTGAGTGAATTTAAGTGACGTCGCATGGGTAATCGTTGTGCGTGCCGTTTACAGCTTTGCTTTCCAACCACATTCACGGGGTGGATTGGCGCGATTTTTTTTAAAGGAACGGCAGGAATGGCATTCCTGCCGTTACATCGCTAGGATTTGGCTGTTTTTGATGCCAAAGCTCATGTACAAAAATCCACAAAGCGCCACGGCGTTTCTTCTACTATAAGATGGTCAGTTTGTTCGCCCTTAAGCCGTACGTGCTTCCTCGAAGGTCAAAGGCAGAAGAATAACCACGCAGCAGGCCGCAGCTTGTGCTTGCTTTCATGCTGGTTGCTTACGCGGCGTTCGACGGGTGAATAGTGTAGCCGCGAGAATTCTTTTCACCCTTCACCGTTTGTCTGGGGAGGCCAGAATGCGCGTCTGGCCGATAGAATTGCTCCCTGGCGGGGAAAGAACCAATAATTTTAGCAGTCCGTCCGTTCTGTCGTATGCGTTGTTACTGGGTTGACCGGGACTCGGCTGGGCACTTGGGCATTCGTCGCGGTAGAGGGTTTAGTTCCGCGGGCCTGTCTCCGCCATGCCCGTGCCTCCCCCTTCCGCGCGCTCATGAGCACACCGGTCCCGGTCAACGCGTTAACAACGTAGCCAACGAAACGGACCGACTGCTGAACGGGATCCGGACATTTCTGTGTCGGACTTTTCGGTTCAAGACGTTTCGGTGTGGACATTTCTGTTCACGGACATTTTGGTGCACGACGTCTTGGCCCAGACATTTTGAGTGAGGGGATGTCCCAGGCATTCTTTGAACATTTTAGCTTTAATATTGTAATTTCGTGATTTGATATGATTTTACGTTCGAGACTTGTGCTTGCGCCGCCATTCGTGGAAACGAACACGAAACCTTGGCGGAGCATTGCCACGTGAAACCCAATTTCTGTAGCAGATGGTAAAAATTAAAGTTGTTAATTTGGACCCGTTCAACCATTTTTTGTTATTTTAACATTCATGTGAACAACCCTTATACTTTAAGTGTTAGCAGAGCGCTTTCCTTTCACTTCACCCAACGGTGGAAGACGCTGCTGTTTTTAGTATATTCCTCCCCCCCCCAGCAATACGTCCGCGAAAAAACAACACCAGAAAAACGAGGTCGATTAGGCGCGTGTGCATTTCGTTTTAATTATTCTCTGAATCAAACTCGCTTTCGTTGCATTCGGTGTCAGTTCTACTTAAAACTAAGAAACCAACGATCGCACTTACGGTGGCGTTACCTAGGGCAGGGGAAGCTGAGCCCCGCCGGCAATGATCCCCCTAAGTAGAGAGAGAGAGGGGTGTCACTTGTGCTTCACCATTGCGTCGACTGGACTTCGAAAACTTGAAGACGACTGTTGCCGCTCTGGTCACACTAGCCTATTCATATTTTTGCTCCGTATAATGAGAGGAAGCGATGTATACCTGGGGTGTCCATGATATGCGCGACTTGATGAGTTAATTCCCAAGGGGGTGACTGAAGGCGGAGAAAAAGCGATTCCTGGAGTGGGGGCGCCGTCGATATGACCGCGACGCGCGGAAGGGCGTAGACAGCAAACGATAGTGCCCAATGTGTTCTCAGCGGCTTTTTGGGTGGCTTTTTGTGTCACGTTAGAGAGGTTTCGTGGGCTCATGTTGAATGTAAAGCTTTTTCTCTGTTTTAAACGCGAAGTGTGCTATTGCATTCTTCTGAATGTATCACCCAATTCCTGCAAAAGCCTCCACTAAGAGGCTAGCAGTATGTTCTAAATAAAAAAAAAATAAAAAAATCACTTCGGTGACGCTTCGGAGACCGTAACTCCCCCACGCCAGTAGGGTTTTCAGGAGAAACTGAAAATAATATGGCTGAAAAAGAAATCTGGTCGATATTCGAGCGTACAGGCGGGAGGTGGAAGGAGGGAGGGGCGCTAGAACAAAGAATTAAAATGTAAATGTAGGCTTGTAAACATTAAACGAAGGTTGGTTGTCCCGAACACAATGGGTGGAATTTGTATGCACAACCGGTACGCGCTAAATCAGCATTTAGGACTTTAGAACCTGCGGCTGTTTTCCAAAAAGCCCGTTTTTCTTCCCCGACAATATCCTAGACCAGTGTTCGCAAATTCATTTTAGCAAGGCAGCCCAGCCTACGTAATACTCTTCATAAGGTTTTCTTCATTCTGGGGGGCTAGCTAATGTTTGTTACTTTTTGGATATTGAGAGTGTGCATCTAATTTATGTAATTTGAGGGTGTGTAATTTAAAACAAATACAATAGAGGCGGTAGACCATCGTAAACACAGGTAATTGTCTTAGCTAAAAACAGCGAATATAAATTAACAACCTGTCATAAATGAAAAAAAAAAAAACGTGTGCTAAAGAATTCAATCGCTGCATAACAGGTGTCCCCAGGAAGAGGTAATAAACAAAAATACATTAATGCAGAATTTCTAAAAATACCTGGCAAAGATCGAACATGGCATCAATCAAAAAAATAAATTCACTGCTCCAGATTGTTGTCCATAACCAAGGTTAAGCGGAAATAAAAATATAATGGCTGTCGCAAACAGGCAAGCACCGGATAATTTGGTCGCCGAAATGTCCGTACACCGAAATGTTCGTACACCGAAATGTGCGTGCACCGAAACGCCCGTACACCGATATTGCTGTACACCGATACGTCCGTACACCGAAATTTCCGCACCGAAATATCCTGCACCGAAATGTCCTCGAGCCGTCTGGAGTTTGTCCGGTGCTCCCTGAAAAAATTCGCCTAGGAGCGTTTGTTTTGATTATCTTTATCTCCAGATAATCTGCTGCCGGTGGTGTTAATATTCGTGTAATATACTTAGTTCGATGTGAGTTTTAAATGTCTCACTTAATTTCGACCCAGGATTATCCGACACTATATTTTAATTTAAAAACCTAATTGTAGCGTTATTGTAACGACACGTTCCAATTTTCGAAGTGAAACTTGAACGTGTTCCTTTCGCAATAAAGGAACTTGTAACGGGAACTCGTTTCATAATTGGCAAGGAACGAGGAACGAGCTGTCGTTCCTATTTTGGAGGAACGTGTGCAACACTGATATGATGTACGCAACAAAGCGTCGGTTTTGTAGGGATTCTTCCCTGTGAACACTCGCGTAATGCGGCGTGCCACCTCTCCTGCCATCTGTGAAAGAACAATTGAAATGCTGTGCGATGGAAGGAAGTGTGGCACGTACTTCGAACACTAGGTAAGCGCAGCTGCGCTTGTCAGCGGTGAAGTCGCCAGCCAGGAGCGCCGCAAGACCGGAGTTACAACCCGCCGCCAGCCACCTTCAAGGAGCCTGCACGACAGCAAGCGGTCAGCCATCCGTCCTGCCCTGCCGTGAGCCTCCAGACATTGAATTGCTGTGGCGAATATATCTCCTGTGCCATTTATTTTTTGTTTCCACTGCTTGAGTAAACCCCGTATGTGAGCTCCTACTTTCTGTGCGGTGATGTTTTGACAAGGCTGTTGCCTGAACCCCCTTCGGTAAGAAAGACTACCTGCAGTTTGAAACGTGTATTTTTGCTGTGGCCGTAAAATGTTTGCGAATGAAAGGGGCAGTCCTTCTCTCCGGGAAGACGATCACAACTTGCCTCTCGCGTGCCCATGTTTTTCTAAGTCTTTCAGTTTTTGAAAATTAGCCAATGGAGAACTTCTGCTGCGACTGCAAGTGTGTTCAATCTATTGGGAAGTTTGCCTCGCTGCAACTGCACTCCGTATAGATTACCTATATAAAAACCGAGGAAACATTCAAAACGGTGCACGTTGGGTTGCTTGAGCACGGGGCCAAAATAAGGTCCCACGCCGAAGTTTACGAGCAGCGATACCAGGAATTTGAACACATTTTCGCATTCAGAAGTAGGGGAGTTAAGCGCGTGTATTTAGGGCAGCTGCGGGCCTAAAGAATGCTGCTTTGAGAAAAGTTTTGCCATGCTTGAATTTAGGTCTTATATTATATACGTCTTCGATGCGTTTTCGGGTACACAATATATTGGTATGCAACGGAATCTTCGTGGCTTAACATCCTTGCCCGCATGTTGCATATTTCTGGGGCGTTACTCTACGGGTGGGTGGCCATCTTCGCCACGCAACTGGCGTGTCAAACTGGTAAGCAACATTGTAAGTGCATTGGTATACACAATGAGACTGTAGTATGTATTTAAGAAGCCTGAAGTATGTGCCAGTTATCTATCCATGTGTGTTTGCTACTGACTGTTCAGGGGGAGCTGCGCGTTTATTACTTTAAAGTAATAAACTTGACCAAAAAAAGTAATGTGGCGGTATGACGAATGCCTGTTAGTTTGGCATTCTTTACGTCCCTATTTTGAACCCCACCCAGACCTAAATTTGCCTAATTTTCTGTTCGCTATTATTGCCTTCGCTGACGTGGCTTTGCGCAAAGTTTGAATGTTTTTCTTTCGTTCTTACACTCTTTTACATAACTCTGAGGGCTATATAAACGCCTTGAGATAAAATGATGTTTAATAAGTTATCAAAGACGAGCCCCGTTTGATCATGCTACTGCAATGCGAATCTGCTCTTGTCAAACTGATGATTAGGTACCTGTTTTTCCTGTGTTTCATCAGCGCTGACGTCGCGTTGCTTGGAAGTTTTTCTTCCGTTTTTACACCCTCACGGTTTAAAACACCATGGTGAGCTGAAATGATGTCGAATGAGTTACCAAAAATTAGTTCTTTTAAACGAAACAGTTTTAATCTGGCTTCATGGTCTCTACAGGTCACACTTCACGTACACAAAGTGAAGTGACCACCAACGATGCGCCTGGACGCTCACCAAGAACTTTTATCATTAGTATGGCGGCCTTGTCCCTAATATGTTCTGCATGGACTAAAAGTTCTAATTCTTAGAGCAAGTCATTCCGTATCACAGTGATTTGGGAGGCATATGTCCCGGCAACGGCTTGAACACATTGTATGAACACAGGTGCTGACGACTGCACGATCTGCCCTGCCTGCGGGCACAGAAGTACTCCTTCCGAGCTGATAGCGCCGCTTACCATAAGAATGCTCTGAGAGGAAGTGGTTTTGACACTTCTTTTAATGGCATATACGCCTAGATATATTCCAAACTTCCGCTACAGTTTACGATGCTAAGCGTTTAAAAAAATTTTTTATACTACGTGTGTCATCGTTGTGTGGACTTTGAATGACAACACCTCGTGTGTTCATTTTTTTGCATCCAGAAGGATTGGTAAATTTAAGTGAAACACAAAAGGCAGCCAGGTTATGTTTAAAAATGCTCCCCTTTGTTTTCTTTGACAACTCAGTTCTGGCACTCATGAACGTGTTTTGTATCAGAAAAGAGAATATCGAGAAATGTCAGATGTTTGGGCTGCACAACGTTAGCACTGGCATGACCGGGAACTTTGAAAAAAACACAGTCTTGGCTGCTTTGGCTGCCCGCCACCATTTAAGTGGCGATATAAAATGGTAATGTATGCACAACTACAATTGTACACTTACGCGTGTTTACAATGGCTTTGGCATGGGGAAGCCATAAAAGAAAAGAAGTTTAGAGATATAATAAATGCCGGGAGGGAAAGGGGATGGTCAATCCTAGTTATTCCGCCTGTTTTTCTTGTTACTTAGTCTACTTTTTTCTATTTGAATTAAAACTGGTATGATTGTTTTTATACGGGGCAATGTTTGATGTGAACAAAAATTCCATATTGTTTTCTTAGTAAATCTGGAAATTCTTGCTATTTCGCGCTTCAGAAAATGTGCTTCTTCTGACATGCCAGTGTTAATTTTCAGTTGCAGTATTATTTTTAGCAATAACGGGAATAAGGAAGACACTGTCAGTTCCAAAGCATTAGAACATAGTAGTATCTTAGATCGCGCATTAAGGAAACCTATTGAAAAAATATGAGAGCAAAAAAAAAACCGTAGGTTTTATGGTCTCTGCTTGAAATTTCTGCTATGGATAAGTGCGGCGACGGCGGGGAAAATTTACCGAAAATGTTGTTTTTACACTTTTACTGTTTTTACTGTTGTTGACGTGCGGCATGTTCTGTCGTTATTTTGCAGGCACCATGCTATAGTACGCTGATATGGTGCGTTTATTTTTCTGAAACAATGGTGTATTTTGGCTCGATTAACTCGAATAGGGCACTGCTATTGTGTAAAACTTGAGACTTTGTAACTGCGCAGCCGAATTTCTTTCAGCAGGCCCTGCGTCTTCTGCTATGTCACACAGAACACGATGCCAAAATTTTGTCCCAAGAAAAAAATCCTCCGTTTGTTATCACGCTTCTACATCTATTACATAGTGCAAAATTGCACAGGAAAACATGCAAACTACGGTGAATGGCACATAAACGAATGAAAAGCCGCTTTGCTTATACCCGTTTGGACAATGTTGTTGTCTTGTTTAGTGTTGCCATCGGAAAGTAACCGCGAACGTTTTGTGGAAATGATGAAAGTGCTCAAAAACGAGACACGACTGTACAGATATGCCGAATAACTCAGCGCAGACAGTTTGAGTCAGCATCTCATAAGGTAAGGCTCCGATCAAGTACGACACCGAGTGAGCAAGGGTACGAACAAGAAAACACTCCTTTAGGTGGCGGGCTTTGTCTGGCTATTCTAGGACATTTATCGTGTACTTGAGCCATATGTGAGCAAATGGGTAAGGGATTGGGCATGAGATGGTTTTTGGTGCAGCATTTGAAACAGTCGCAGTTACAACTCTCTGAACTCTGGCTCGGTGAAACACTCTGTCCTCATCTAAGAGGATCATAGTCGGCTAAACAATCACACCAATTTAAGCATCCAGAAATACATTGCATAATGCATTTTTCGATACCGAACAGAGAGAAAGTATATAAAGTACGCACCTCCGATTTTGGTTCCGTTCCTGGCGTAGAGCTCCACCATGCCTAGAAACTGGTACACGAGTTTATGGAGCATGGACCCCAACTCTCCGGAGACCTTTTTTTCGATGTCGTCGTTTTTCAAATTCTTAGCCAGGTTGAACCAAAAACTATAATCGCCTTCGTTGTGGATGGTGACATGAGCACGACTGTTGTCTAACGCGAATACTTGGAGCTGAAGATTTGTCGGGCTCGGCCTGCGTGTGTAATTGCAGGAAACGGCAATTTAGTTGGAGATACCGCGGCAGCACACAAAACGGGCAGACATCCCAATTTTCTTAATACCGGGAATAAATAAAGACGTGGTAACGGCTGCGACAACCTAAAGGAAACTCTTCGTTGGTTCTCAATGGGGATATTAACACAGCGAATTCGTTCTCCACATAGGTAACGGAGCTGGTATTGTCGAAAACTAACACATAAGGACGAATGTCAGTGCGATCTTCAGGTTTTCCAGATATGTTTTGGTTTAGAGCAGAGAGCGTGACGGCCATAGCATCAGAGTGCTCTTTCAGTATTGTTTTTTTTTTCTATTCGCAATACTAGCAAGTAATATACCAAGCATTTAAACAAGGTGGGCCTATCGATGGGAACAAGGTCCGGACTGCCCATTCACGCGCCGCCACTGGACAGACGCGTGACAGTGGAGTTGTCAGTTGCCGCCGCTACTTTCGGCGGGGGTGCCACACATCGGTGACGGCTCCCGCGGTCCTCGCTTCGGGGCACCTATAGAATATCGACGATTATCGTTACTTTAAACCTCGTTAACTCGCGTTCTAATGCACGTATCTGGAAAATAATAGCACCACAATTTACGGCAAAGATATGTCTTTAATGCCTAAGAATTTGATCTGTTTGATGGCGGTAATTCTTGTTCGTGGTTTAAAAAGACGAGTGCGATGCGGCCGCTCCCGCAACCAAGTTCCCGCGATGTTCGGGATTATGACTGTACAACAGGTTACAATGTCAATTTGGTTTAAGCACTGCAGCCTGTTTGTGCTGGAAAATAAAACTCCATTACTGCTGCCATTCACCGTGCTAATTGAAGGACAATTTTAAAACGGCTGTGTTTAAAACCTTGCAAAACACGGGCTCAGTAGCCCCAGGGCTGTCTCATGGTTGAATTCAGGCACGGTAATTCTACTCCAACCAAATATCCCCATCACCGAAAAATTGTAGAAGGTCACATTTATTAGTAAACCGGTTATTTACTCGCTAAACCGGGACGTAAAATGCATGCGCTGCGTACCTGATTGCTTTGCGTGAGAAAAACTGTGTACTATCGGTAATGTATTCGTGATTTGCTTTCTTCTTTCCGCATTTCGTTTGAATCGGGGTTTGATTTCCCTTGTGCGCTCGAGTGTCCCGCATCTGTTAAATTTGATGTGTGAAGTCTGATAGGCCGCTTGGGTGGATATTCATAGTTTTCTTAAAAACTGCTTGGAAGTGAGAACTTGTGTATTTTTGCGTGATTCTATGTTGCTTAGCATTTACGCAGCTTGTCGTTTTTTATTATGAACAGCTCTGAATTAGCTCAGATTCCAGTTTTAATAATCTGTACATGTTAACTTCAGGAGGGTGGAACCGGAATTAATGCGGGCAAGCAACACGGTTGGAAGGATTGCAGCATCGCGCGTCGGCAAGGGGCGAGGGCATGGAAGCGAAGTTTACGCTGTCCGCTTGTACTCGCGGTGGGGTGCCACATATCGGCGCAAACTCCGGTTTGTGCGCGAAAAGCAGCAGCGGCAGGAGTGTTGAAGCTCTCGTGAGTGCTTTGAACTTTTCGTTTCGCAGAATTCCGCGCACTGCGTGCGTAATATAGCGTACTAGTGTGCTCCTGGCTATGCAATGCCCAAAACTGCTGCGTGCCGCGCTGCAAGTCAAATTCTTCGAAAACCCTGGACGGTTGCTACCACGAGTTTCCAGCCAAGGAGTGACTCCGAGATGCCTGGCTGCACATCATCTCCCGCCAAGGGATCGACAAGGGAAGCCAATGGAAGCCAAGCTCCAGATCGACACGGTGGGATTGAAGCGCAAGTTGTTGCTGCCAACAGCTGTGTCCAGAATATTTCCGTCGTACCCAACCTACATGGAGCCGAGAATGCCAAAAAGGAGGAGGGCACTTGTTCGGCAGCTGCTCGAGGCGTGTGCGTCGGCATCTCAAGTACGCAATCAAGTGCAAGGGAGAACAATGGTTGCAGAAAATGAAGCGATTGAACGTTCAATTCTGGGCCTAACTGGGAATGAAGAAAGAGATCAACCGGACTCACCCACAGAGGCAGACCCAATCCTGTACGCTCTCACGGACATGCAATCATGCGGCCAACGTAATTTTGAGACTCGAGAATAGCAGACTTCGTTCTCTGTGACAGGCTTTTTCGATAACACCAAGAGAAATGCCCGCCGGCTTAAAATGACAGTAAACAGGCTAAACGAAAGACTACAAAAACTGCAGGAACGCTCCGACGAATTACGCGAACAAGTGAAGAAGTATTCGACGAGGATCGCGCTGTACAGGCAGTTCGACACAGCGGACAAATTTTTAAGCTTCTTTCAAACACCGTATTCCCACACCTCGCAGACTGTCCGCTGATGTGGTGCGCCAGAAACAGGGACCCGTACCACTGTCGTGAGCTGTGCGAAATGTTATTAAAAAAGCGATTGAGGCCGCTTCTTGCCAACTGGGCTGGCGACGTAAATAGCTCTTTGGAGAATCTACTGAAGCTTTCGCGAAAGCATTCCTCGCCAAAGGCTTTCCGCTTGTAAAGCTGATTGCCGGTGAACCGTAGGCGAAGAGGTCTTACATATTTTCTGACAAACCCAATAAATCCCCTTTTAAAGGTTGTATTATATTTACCTTTTTATGTCCCAGCAATTTAATGCAGATTAATTTACCTTACAACTGCATATAACGTTGTGCAACTGGTGTAAATAAAAGAAAAACTGCCACAGTTTTACACCATTCCAGCTTCATCCTGTACTCATTTCTGTGTTTTGGTTCCCATGTAAATAGTGTTCTTGTTGCAATAAATCAGTTCATAGTTGCGTTCGCTCTCTTCACTCCCTTCGAGTGTCCCCCATAATTTTGTGTACCCTGTAACCTAACGCGCAGTCTAACAATATTTCCAAAGCAAATGAGCCAATGGACCTTGAAAGGTATTAAGGTTATTGCAGTTTCCTTTGAAAACGCAGTTAAAGCAAAGTGTGAAAATATCCAGCCACATTTGTCAAACGCGCATTGAGAAACGGGCGTGTACGGCATAAGCATGAAATGTTTATGTGATTTTTACGTAAGCGCAAGTTATAAACTGTTACGTAATAAACAGAAATGCGGTTGCTCAGACAAGCTTGCCACGTTAAATATTTTTCGTGAAACCCCTGGAAAAGTCTTTAGAAATAAATCCGCCTGTTGCGCTCGACGTTAGCAATGCGCCACCTGCTAACGTCGCATGCGGCACGCTAAAAGGAAAACAATTGCAGCGCTGTGCCTACTTCGGAAATACTAGTCAGTCCGTGACGCCTATATTGTGAGTTTCTGCCTCACGTATCACCGCATATTATTATAAATTATGAAGATGCTGACTTCGGCCGACGGTACAGTCATGAACAACTCACACCGCAATAAAACCCATGACCGCGGCCGGCAGGCGCCGCTCTTCTTTCACCGATGATTAGCGCCGCGACTGACGCTGCGGCGGAAAGGGAAACTAATGCCAACACCGGAGGAGGAGCGCGTTCGGCAGGCCGGACATAGTTCCTATCGAGCGGCCGTGCTCTTACTTACTGATACTGACTAGCTCGACTGGTAACTTTGCCTGCTTTACACATAAACGAAAAAATCCATAAACCTGAGCCACCAATTGGGGCAATCACCGACCGCATGTAGAGGGAGGAAGTATTCATGGGCTTATTCATCCTATTCATCCATCCATCTTAGTCATGGGCCGAGTTCAAATTCGGTGCTTTATGTTAATCAGAACTGAGAGAGAGAGAGAGAGAGAGAGAGAGAGAGAGAGAGAGAGAGAGAGAGAGAGAGAGAGAGAGAGAGAGAGAGAGAGAGAGAGAGAGAGGATAGTGTAGCTTTCCTCTCTCTAGGCTCTCGAGTGATGCACGGCCACGACTTCTACAGCTGGTATTCCTAATATATTTGTTACATAGTTCTAACCACCTGTTGGCAGCCAAGGCAGGAGTGGTAGCATATTTATGCATTCAGCACTGTGGGGCAGCTGAGAACTCGTCTCTTACTGCTTCTCTATCTGCGTGAACACAAAGCCCTAGAAAGTGAACATTGCGGGATTTCGCTTACCCGTTCGCGTTGTGTGTTTCTTCGTCTCTGTCCGACTATCGTAAGCCTAAGCCTCGATATTAATGTAACCTCGGCTTTCCTAGTTTTTAGGAGCACTTATTGAGTGTCTATAAAAAGCAAAATCAGGAACAGACAGTAGTATTGGCCTTCTTTCCGAACCGGCTAACACGACGTGGAGGCGGCAGGCTCAATCCGCAGTGCGAAGGAATAATAATTAAAGTACTCGATTCAAAGCAAGGAATTACTACTTTGCGGACCTTTTGTTCAATGTGAAAATGTCCTTGGAATAGTGCCCGACAGAAAAATAACTGAGTAGCCCGCAGGGAATTATCAGCTGGGGTTTAAACCAATTTGGTGTTTCAGCCGCATTTAGCTTCACTGGTGGAAGCCGATAAATGACATTATTCACTCCACCGTCAAAACATAGCATAAAAAACTGAAAACCACATGTAGGATCTTCAGGTTGGGATATCCCCAAAACCGACGATAGGAAGAGGGCTAAAGATAATAGCGCATGTGCAGAAACGATGTGTTTGGACACTTCCATTTAATAAAAGAGAAATATGTCAGCGGTGTAGAAATTTTTGTGTGAAAGTCGTGGACCGCATCAAATGCAAAAAATAGCTTTTTGTAATATTCCTTACGCCCTCCTCGGTTTATTGATTTTTTTTGCGGACTGCATATTTTCACCTCATTTCCTTCTTTTCCCCGCCGCGGTGGCTCAGTGGCTAAGGCGTTGCGCTGCTGAGCACGAGGTCGCGGGTTCGATTCCCGGCCGTGGCGGCCGCTTTTCTGATGGAGGCGAAAAGCAAAAAACGCCCGTGTGTACGAGATTTCGGCGCACGATAAAGATCCCCAGGTGGTCAAAATTAATCCGGAGCCCTCCACTACGGCGCGCCTCATCGCCTGCGTTGCGTCGGCGCGTTAAACCCCACAATCAGATCATTTCCTTCTTTTTCACAACTTAAACCTGAGAATTTCATTCGCATGAGCCACAGCTGCGGATGAGATAAGATACGAACCGCCGAATATATTTGTGGGAGTTCACGATCTAACACTGCTATCGCTGCAAAGAATCCAACCACCGGTTCGAGCGAGCCAAGCTGTCAGGCAGGTTCGGCTCTCGTCATGCGTGGGCCGTGACTCGAAGAGCACTAGATAGCACTGAAGAACTGCGTTTAATGCCTGGAAAGCCGCAAGAGAACGGCTCTGGTACACACAACTAGGCTTCAGAAAAACAGGGCATACCTACAGGGCCCTACGCAACAACCCACTCAGGTTAAACGCGTGGCGCAAGAAAGCGACATGTACTTCAACGGCGCCAGCCGCCAAAGCGCTGAGGGTGGTCGACTCCGGTTACGACCGGAAACGACCAAAGTCTGACCGATCAACCAACAATTGAAATCACCTGCACTAGCAAGGGGCATGAAGTCAAAGGGTGAAGCATAAAAAGGCATCGGCCGCTGTTACCAAGATCAAGCACTCGACGAAACAGATCGCAAGCATGATACGTATAGTTGCAAACCGCAACCGCTGAGTGAAAGAAGGCGCCCTGCGGCTAGTGCAGGCGTTCGTCGTATCCCGCGTAGCGTACTCCGCCCCGTACCTCGGGCTAACGAAGGCGGACAGGGAAGCGCTGGACACGGCGATGCGTAAGGCCACCAAGATAGCCATGGGTCTCCCAATGTACTTGTCAACGAAGAGACTGATGGACATGGGCACCCTAAACACCACGGACGAACTCATCGAAGCACACTTGTCCAACCAGAGAGTCCACCTGAGCAGGACAGAACACGGAAGAGCCGTCCTACACGAGATTGGATGGCAGGTTGAACCCCAGACGGTAGAGGCACCACTCCCCCAGGGATGGCGTGACTCCATCACAACAAAACCGTTACCGCGAAACATGACAGCAGAACGGCACGAGGGCAGGCGCACGGCGCGGGCCAGAGCTCTGGCCCGGAAGCTGGAGGAGGACCCCCGGGTCCGGTACGTGGACACCTCGCTCCCAAAACACAAAACAAAGGCCGTGGTGGCCGTAACGGACATCGATCAGCTGAAGACCTAAGCGTCGGTGAAAATTACGGACCCGACCGTGGCAGAAGAGGTAGCTATAGCGCTAGCCCTAGCCATGCCAGAGGTGAGCACGGTGGTTACCGACTACAAGAAAGCTCACGCAAGCTATCGGAAGGGGCTAGTCTCCTCCGCGGCAGCAACTATACTGAAAAAAAACTTAAAATAGTTGCAGAGGCTAAACAAAAGAATGCCAAATGGCGAATTTAAATGGACAGCGGCGGCGAAGAGAAGAAAGAAACCGGTGCCCGCGGAGGCCGCAGACGCGGCCGCGGAGACGCCAGCACCATCTCTCGGCCCCGCCGCGGATCCTCCCGCGGCGAAGTGCGAGGAGGTGGCGCCGCTCGTCGGCACCCCAGCAAAGAAAGAACTGAAACTAAAGCGTGGCAAACTGTTCGCATGGCGACGCAGTGAAACATCCCCCTCGCGAGGGGCACGATCAAATGCAGAGCATTTCCGGGGGGCGCATGACGTTAAGTAGTTTGCGTTACGTTAATGTTGTTGCACTTGTTGCAACTGCTGACGAGAGAGCGCTCGTCAGCAGTAATTTGAATGAGTCAACGATATAAGGCGCGTTCGTAGCGTCCCATTCTGTGTCGGCTTTGTGGCGCAGTGGGTAGAGCACCATGTACATTGCGTTCCGCCCGCAGGGTCGAGGGATCGAAACCAGGAGCCGGATAGTATTTTCTTTTATATAGTGTAGGGGGAGCGGTGCGGACAACGACGGTGCGGACTACGACGGGACAACTAGGGTGACATCGTGAGTTACTGAAATGCTCTGCATTTAAAAACCGTTGCCTGACGCGCGGCGTTCTCAACACAAGAGGGAACAACGGCGGCCGCTTCCAGCGACAGCTTCGACAAGAACAGTGCGCACCGTACCTGTTGGAGTCACGCGGTCGAGGCTGTCTTCCCGGGCTATCGGCAAGCGGACTCGCGCGAGGTTATGAGCGGCCGGACACAGCGTACGTCGTACTCACGTGGCCCACGGACCGCCGCACATGGGTCAACCCGAAACCCCTTCACAGATATAGTTGGAAACTGATTATCTTCTCATCCACTGGGAAAGGGGCCCCACGCGTAAGACGCGGAGGCGAAGGGGGACTCAACCCTTATGCCCCACAAAATTTATTCTTGTTCGAATGTGCACTCAGTGGCCGTACTGTTTTGAAATACCACTTGTCTTCATTCTCTCGGTGGACATGGACCTCGTACCTTCCAAGAGTGGACTGATCCCCCATCGCACATGGGCCCATCGGAAGCACCGCTCTGGCACGCCTTTATTCAGTACTTTAAGGAAGAAGATGGACCTGGCCGTCTCTTCGTAGAGCCGGCCTTAGGACCCCCCCCCCCCCCTTCGCGATGAAGAAATGGACACCGGTTCCCCTCCTCCAACGCCTTAACCCACCTAATAAGGTGGGTTAAGGCGTTGGAGGAGAGGAACCGGTTGGTTTTAACTTTTTATATGCAGAAATACAAACGTAAAAGAGCTAGAACAAATCTGTTCGTATTTCAATTAGCGTGTCCTGTTTTTCGTAATTTATTAACAGTGGAGCTACTGTTGCTGGCCGTAATATATGCGGGGTGCAGTGTAAGGGATGCGCTTTACGAGGGGCGCCAGGCTTGCGCGTGGCGCTCGCAAAAAATGCCAAGAAAACAGTTCACATGCGTCCGTGCCTCAACAGGGAAGCACATAACTTCTCGCGCTACAGACGCCCAGTTCGCCAAGACGGTTGCCGCCGGTTCTAGCGCATGCTGTCGTGTTCTACTTTTGGAGAAATGTGAAATCCTGCGGACAAAACTATCCTTGCCCTCCAGTCATGCGTGAGGATGACGAAGGTATAGATGGATACGACGACTACTACTACCACAGTGAAAAGCGATGGCGGAATATGTAAATATACAATTTCAAACCTAATTCAGTGCGTGGTGGTGTGTCCTTCAGCTCGTTCGTGAATTCTTAAGCGTCGGTATGGGTGAAACCTTGCGCGACTTAGTGCGAGCTTCGCCATTTTTTATATCACTTATCTGAAGTGCTTTTACTTGTAAACTGCACTCTGAACCATGATACCATGGGTTGTGGAGTAAATCCATGCTGGCCTTCTGGTTGTTAATAAATGATATATAAATTTTAAGCTTTCTTTCTGTCTGCGCAACAGTCTATTATGTTGTGCAAACGTTTCTCTTGTGGGAATATCACACCTGTAACTTAAGAATGCCTACAGTGAATAAAAATAGCATACGGATCTTTAGTACCTGGAATCAAGAGAATCTTCTACGCTACATGTTAAAAATCTTCAATTATGGAGGTTATGAGACCTTCACTGTTTTATGTTGCCCCGAACTTGGGGTTGCTTGAACTGCATTTATTTTTTCTTCCTGTGGCTAAAATACACATTTGCACCTGTACGCGCTCCATGCGAATCGCCAGAAAATAAAACCGCTGCAAAACCAAATGTGTCGATCAATAACACTGCTTCCAGAAATGTCACTGCGAACCCTAGGATAGAAGCCCTTCCTATTTAGAATGTCACGGAAAAGTAAGGCGGAAGGGCATACCATCAAGAAATACAAAATAAAGACAGAAATTGGTAGGTTTTGTTTCCAATGCACACATTTTTTTTTCGCTGGAGTATATGGTAAATTTCGCATGGATAAATTCTTAACACATCTATTTAGCACAAGTTGTGCTCCTTTCCTAGGCGATTGAAAGCGTGCATTGTGATATTCAACGCACATGCGACAGGACTGACTGCAGCAACGCAGAAGAATCAGACTTTAATTGAGAATTTAAGGTTCACAACTACGTTGTCTGCTTGTCGAAAAAATACGGGCATTACAATGACACAATCTTATAGTCATAGTGTCACATAGTATCCGATGCGATCATCCATTGAGTAATTATCCTGGCGTCTCCTTGTGTAGTATAGTATGGCGAAAGTAGAACAATATTTAGCTTTCCTATGCATTTTAAAACACCTTTTTTCACGCTCGTCAAGGCAAGACGTTCCGCATCTAAACTACCACTTAAGGCCCCCACATTAAAAAGGTACGAGTTCGGTATACTTACTCTCGTACATAAAGCGCCATGTCGATAAGCGGGAAAAACACGTCGACACTGATGTCAGCGTCCAAAAGAAAGGACCTCACGGCACCGCGAGTGTATTGTATGTGGAAGGGACCCCCCTCCACTTGAAACACTACGTCGATTCCGGCGTCGGTGACCCGTATGAAATTGCGGACGGCCCTCTTGAGACTGTTGAGATAGCGGAGATGTCCAGTGTACAGTCTCAGGTCGACTTTGTACAGATCTCCCAGCCGTTCGTGGATGTCAGAAAGTGGGATTTCCTTAAACTCGTTAGAGTTTAACACTTTCCTCAGTCCGATGTCGAAGAGTGTGTCATGATAGGCACACGAGGCGTCTGCAACAGAACAGATATCTCCAAACGTTAGGCGAACGAAACGCTGTGTTCTCGTGCATTTTCGGGAAATGTTACATCGTTTCGATATGAATCGAACCATCGCTGCCTAGCAGCCCTATTGGTAGGAAACATTTATATACATATGAAGGCCTTAAAAATAGAGACAAATTTAGCCATCTGTAACTCAGTTACGGGACATAATAACCTTTTTTCTGAACGATGAGCGGAAGAACGAAAATCTGGAGGGGTTTTCTTTATGCCTACAATTTCCAAATTCTTACTTCCGTACTAAAACAAGGTCACTACAACTTGTCTATGCCAACTTTGGCATTCTTTACATAGGTGGTTCCCTCTGTGTGTTTACTCAAGAAGCACCGCCAGTTCTGGTGCATATAATGTGTAAGCGCTGAGTGTAACGAAGACATGATTATTCGTTTGGTGGTCTTCCTCCGGTGTGTAAGTGCCCAAGGCTATGTACCAGTCCCACGTTCCTGGTTCACCAAGGACCGCCAATAGCTTATACTTCACCATCGTCCACCTTCTATCATGTTCAGCGCCATCTGCTTTATCCGTGCTTAACCTACGGTGGCTGCACTACTGTTCTCGGCAAGGTTTACATAATGAAACGGTGTCCCAACACTCCTGACCTGCGCCTTAAAAAACGTGCTTTGAGACTGCGTACCTCGAACCCAGTCTTAGCTCCGCTCAGGTCTGCGTGTGCAGCGTTCCACCTTCGCTGTGCCGCAAGGTGACTCAACCGACATGAACAGCGCCGTTGGTGCCTCACCAGAAAGTAAATCGGTGCCAGGACATTCACCAACTGGCAGCGCGATCCCCAGATTTCGATTTGCTCGGCTTCGCAATGACAATACGGAAGACTGGCTAGATAATTGTGACCGAGTCGGCTCCTTCTATCGGTGTGACGATTCCCTTAAATTGCTGCGACTGCTTCTACCTCAGCGACGTCGCGAGGACATGTTTTTTAAATCATGTGGAATTGCTTCACTGACTGGCAGCGATTTAGTTATCAGCTGCGCCAAGTCTTCGGCTCAGCGCCGACGCCTACTGAGGCTACCAGAAAGAAACTGGACGAGCGTGCACGAAGACCCGGTGAGCCTCATGCTTCTTTCATCGAGGACGTTCTAGAAATTGTCGACGTGCAAACGAAGGCACGACTTATGAAAGCCGAGTCTGCCATGCGCTGAGAGGGATTTCTTCGTTCGCGTTCAACGCGCTGACCGCACAAAATTTTGCTAGTGTTATCCAGGTCCTAACGCTGGGTCATTAGCTCAACGACTTTGAGTCCCTTCTTGTGCAGCCAATCCAGTGAGACACCCTCGCATCGATGGAAGAAGCGGACCGGCGCTCAAGGATAGGGTCAGTTATCCGCTAGGTTCTGAAGGCCAGACACCGCTGCGCTTTTTGGAACCACGACTTCGGCATCGTTTGAGGCTTTGCGCGAGATAATTAAGAAAGCAGTGGTCTATTTTATATGTGCCTCCCCACCTACAACAGATATTCAGCAAGGCTCTGCCCCCCTCCCCCGTGGCATTGGCTCCGCTGCCGTATAATCCTAATGTTCAAGTTTTGACGCTTCTCGGAATCTGTATGCTCACCTATGGAATTTGCGCGCGCCCCTCTTCCTCGACCGCCCACCCGCTCATGGTCCCACAATGTCCATCCTCACTCAGTGCTGACTGCTGGCTCTTAATGTCCAACTGCTACTGCCACCCTCATTTGCTGACTTTACGTCAAACCTTCGTCTGTTGTGGTATATCTATATCTTTTGTATATAGAAGGCTAACCAATTGTTCCAGGTAAGGTTCACCTAATAAACTGGTAGCATTTCTCCCTCTTCTGTAGAGGCCGATAATTGAAAACGCTGACAAAGAGTCCTAAGGCGGCTGTTTATGGTCAAAGCGAAGCTTTCCCCGCCTCACTTGTACCCTCATTTTGCCAAAACTCATTGCATGAAAGCAAACTTACACAATGGATTTCAAAAAGGGCACACGCCTAAAAAACGCTTTGCGTGGTCGGAATCGAACCTGGAGCTTTCGTGTTGTGAAGCTGACGTCTAGCTTATTGCGCCATTCCGAGACGGCCAAAGCAGTTTGGATGTTCCGCATTTACATGCACGGGAGAAAAATACGCGGTTTAAGTATCCTTCTCTTAAGACCGGGCCTTTGATTTTTTTAACCCTGCCAAGACCAATATGTTAGCGAGCCAAAGAGATGCATGGAGAAGACAGATGACGCTGACGATGATAGGTGCGGCCGATATTAAGTATAACCTCTTGGATGTCCAGGACGAATGACGCAGGTGGCACTGTACCTAGCCAAGGTTGACTGAAATCTAAGGTAGCAGAAATTCTGTTAGCGATTACCTTTGTAAGCACCTTGTAGACGGCTGACAGTAAGCTGATAAGCCTGTAATTTTTCTAGTTCTTCGCGTCACATTTTTTATGGATAAGGATGATGTTCGCGTTCTTCTAAGTTTCCGGTACACGCGTGGTTATTAGGCATTGCGTATACAGGTTTGACAGTTTTTCTAGTACAATTTGCCCGCAATCCTTCAGGACGTCTGGTGTTATCTGATCCTCACCACGTGCTTTGCTCCATGGTAGTTCTTTCAAAGAGATCTAAAATTCTTCTGTTCTTACCGGTGGGATGTATATCTCCTCTGAACTACTTCCTCGTTCGGTATTATCCTGGATGTCGAGGCTAGTGTACAGATCTCTATAGAACTCCTTGGCTACTTTAACTATTTTATCCCTGTTTGCGATGACATTGCCTTTAATACATCTGATCTTTCTCTATGCTTAGACGCCGCTTCACTGCTTTCAGGCTACCTCCGTTCTTTACAGCATGCTCAATCCTCTCCATATTATACTTCCGTATGTCAGCTGTTTTACGCATATTGATTAACTTCAAAAGCTCCGCTAGGTCTTTTCCATCAGCTGGGGTGGAGACTGTCGTACTTTGCCGTTTCGTAGTTAAATATCTAGTCTCCTGCGAAAGGTTACCAGTATCCTGTCTAGCGATCCTACCTCCGACTGCTATTTCACACTCCGTGATAATGCGTGTAAGATTTTCGTTCGCTTCCTGTGTTGTAAACTCTGCGTCCTCGGTAAGAGCAAAATATCGGTTCTGCAGCGCGATCCTGAATTCTTGTACTTTACGTCTGACCGTTAGCTCATTGCTCGGCTTCTTTCCTACTAGCCTGTTACGGTCCCTCCTCAAATCTACCGTAATTCGAGATCTTACCATCATGTGGTCACTACACCTAACCCTTCCGAGCACTTCCACATCCTGCACTACGCCAGGTTCATCGCATATTATGAAGTCTAATTGATTTTTAGGCTGCGTATTTGGGTTCCTGAACGTCCACTTTCGGCTGTACCGTTTGCCAAAGAAGGTATTCATCATGCGGAGATTATTCTCTTTTGCAAATTATACTAAGTCCCCTCGGTTATTCCTACAACTCAGACTATATATAGTCGCCAACTTCCTTGTCTACAACAACTTTCTAGTCTACTTTAGCATTAAAGTTTCCCATAACTTGGGTATACTGTATCTTTACATTGGCCATTGCCCAATCCATATCTTCATAAAGTATTCAACCAGCTGTTGGTCATAACTGGATGATGCACGTAGCGCTGTACCGCCTTGAGTTTCTGCGTCTTAATAACGCTCACTACAAGACATAATACCCTTTCGTTAATGCTGTAGTTTCGTCTATGTTGTCAGCTATGCTTTAATTGACTGGAAATCGCACTACCAGTTCTCTTCTGTCACTAGACCGTGACAACATAGGGTGTGTTCATTTTTCAGCACTGTAAAGGCTTCACCTGTCCTCCTAACCTAACTGTGCCCTATTACATCCAATTTAATGACCTCTAACTTCTTTACCAACCCGACTCGCCTCGGTACATAAATTTCTTGTGTTAAACGTTGCCACGGTCAGATTCCCATGGCGGCCTGTCCGGATCAAGGAATTCATAGCACTATATATATATATATATATATATATATATATATATATATATATATATATATATATATATATATATATATATATATATATATATATATATACATATATGTGTATGTATGTATGTATGTATGTATGTATGTATATACTGCGTTACAGGTCTGACCGCCGTCGTGGTCGGTTGCTTTGCACCCACTGGAGATTGAGTGCCGTGGGTTAATTGGCGTATTCATGGGAAGTTGTGGCTAATGCTGCACCAGGGTGGCCAATCCTGCTCTGGGGAGGGAGGTCGTTACCGGCAATAGTCTCCGGGATCAGGCCGCACCGCAATACTCCTTCCGCAATTTCATCAACAAGCGGACTTTTTTAGCGGTAGCATAGAGATAGATCTTCAGCCTCGCCTACATAAGGTCCGTGGTTAGAAATCCGGCGCCGGGAAATTGTCCAGGATAAAAAAGAGATTGTCCATTACCAAACGGAAAAAATTGGGAAAGGGGAAAAATAATAAAGAGAAACCAGCCAATGAAGAGATCACAAGAAGAATTTTGAAATTACACAAATGCAGAAGGGGATCCCCAGGTGGTCAAAAGTAATCCGTAGCCCTCCTTTACGGCGCGCCTCATCGCGTCCGGTCGGCGCGTTAAGCACCACAGTCAATCATTCAAATGCAGAAGGGTCGTAAGAAAGAAAATGTAAAGGAAGAGAAAATTGAAGTGGTGACGAATTAGGTGTTGACACGGGAAAAAGCCAGCTGAAGAGGAGGACGAGCATCAACCGGACGGAGTGTGGAACGCGAACCGGAGATGATCGGTTGGCACTGCTGTGCCATGCTACCCATCACTCCAGGGGACTTGCTCCGTTGGCATCATGGTCTTCGGTGACGCCCAGTGCACCAGAGGCTTCACATCGCTGGTATCGGGATCGGTAACTCCCGGAACGTGGATACGGTGAGCGAGGGGAACTAACAGCGACTTTGGTGCGGCCTGGCGACCTCAGGGCGAGCAAGAAGAACTTGCCAACGAACGCGCAGCCAACTACAATGGTCGGGTACATCGCCCAGCCGCTTCGCGCTCAACTGTATATCGCCATCCCCGCTAGCGAAGTTCCCGTTACCCTCATGGTAGGGCTTGCCTCGTTACGTAGCGCAGCGAGGGGACAAAAGGTGTGCATGGCAGGCCGAATTAAAGATAGACGACTCTTTAGAACTTAAGAGCTACTTGTTGATAGTGTGAGGATTTGTGTGTTTCGTATTTGTTTTTTGTTGATACGTTTGTGCCTGATTCTCTTTTGTGCTGCTCATTTAGATTTTCATTTCCTGCAATACAATTATGTGTTCACATAACGACCATAGACAGGAGCCTCGTCCCTTTGGCTTTTGGCACGTGGCATTATAGATGTTTACGTTCTTGTGCATGTGTCTGTAGCAAGGCACCTCTAGCAGCTTTCTGCCCAACTGGCATCATTCCGAATATGGTTCACCACTGGAATTCAGCATGTACTTTCTCGTTTTCGTTTTGATCACCTAGTGCGATATGGCAATAGGGTAACGAGACTATTGGTAAACCTCGCGGGTAAACAATTATGAACTGTGCTCCTATTTGTCTCTGTGTGAGCCGAGAATTTCACGCCAGTCGAACTTTAATCATCCCGCTTCTCATTCAGGTGAATTACCATAATTGGATGGCATCAGTAGCACAGTATTCAAATTTCTAGAGATAAAGAGAAACAATGTTTGGCCTGTTTTTGTGTGTGCCTCAATTCTCAGAAATATGAGTCGCCATCATAAAAACACGTTACGTACCCAGCGCGGCATGAAATCTTTGGGCCATTCCTTTGACATTCCAGTAGCAATAAATAAGCAGCACAATAAACGGTTGCCCGAACGCATTACAGACGAGGTACAAAAAAAAACTATATAAAACGTTTGCATTGTGTCTTCGCGAAAGAGAACAAGAAAACATCAGGTTAAGAGAGCTAGGTAAAATAGCTTACCACTTTCAGCAACAGACTTGCATACGGTTAAGAGCAAGCACAAACACCACAGGGAGTTCATTTCTACCAGACAGAGCGACGCTGCTTGGACAGGTGGAACGACTGAGTGGCGATCTGAGGAGAAACGCCCTTTATAGCGAATGACTGCCTTCCGTTCACAGACTATAGCTCTTGCTCGCGCTATCAGATCAATGTTTGGAAACGACGAAGGGTGGAAAGTATCAGATTGCGCTCAAGATTATATGCCGTTGAAGAAACATGTTTCGCCTTACTGGGAAATAGATAAGTGTTTTCTTCTGGCCTTAGGGCTAAGGACTTCCAGACATAAGTGGGGCCATCTTTATCTCGAACACAACGGTGATCTTTACTGCTCTGGGACTCGGAGCAGTTTAATGTTAACAGAACATCGACAAGAACCCTCGCGTTATTTTTTCTTTGGAGCCCAACGCTACATTCTGTTAGAGACTCCTGCCTCTGTAAAACTTATTACGTTAAGTAACATGCATATATAATGGCTTTTTATAATGCTATTTTTACGACAACATTGCGATTATTGTTGCAAAGCTGGCCACCCCGTTAGACTGAAAAGGGCATATCAAGGTTATGAAAACTTTTCCCCCCTATATACATTTGAATGCGTTGAACTCCTGTTCTGAAAACAACATATTTCTTCATGAAATTTATTTATGTTGTGAAGTTACGTACTGGTCATTAAAAATGATCTAAAAAAGGAAATTAGCTTGCAGTCGTCGTGTTCGAACAAACCGCCTTGAGGATGGCGATATTCAGACCGACAAGTGAGAGGCTGGCAGTAAATTCCAGTGCATAACGAATGCCACCACACAAGAAGTCACTTTATTACCGCGGAATGGGATATCAACCTGGCCAAAAACTATTTTTTTTCTAGGAGCCATTTCGAACAAATTATCATTCGCCTTCTAAACGCGTTCTTAAATTCTTAAACACATTTTCAAGTGTAGTAATTGCGCTATCGCAGTCAGTTGGCCTTGTGGTCAACGTCATTGGCGCCCATAACAACTTTTTACGTACAGCGGGAACATCCCATCACTGTTATTTAGCTTCGCGCCCCTTTCATATCGAACAGCCTCCAGCATAGGTTTAAGTAGGCAAAAACATAACATGAACTCGAAGTGAATGCGACACGTGTAGAATTTGTTGGTTCATAACACCACGAAGCCCCCTCCCGTTCCACTAATCTTCTCCCTAAGTGGGCCTAGTGCTTTTTCATCGAATAAAAGTGTTCCTCGTCCTGCTTTGGCCATTTCGTGCGCGTAGCCATTTTGAGAAAACGTGCGTCAATAAGTAGATTTTTTCCTGTTGAATATCTTTTTCGTCCACTTGTGGTGACCAGAGGCCGTGTTCTTCGGGGTGCGGGAACTTTCCTAGCGGGGTTGAATTCTTCCATGGTCATACGGGACTGGGTAGGCGCAGGACAAGCGTGAAGGCTCTCGGCGTGCAGAACCAACCGTCGCTGGCCGCCTTGTGAGAATCCAACACCGCTGGAAAGGTTCTGTCGCGCCGGAGATTCGCGCCTCAGAACCATCGTCTTCTGAAAGTCGGTGGGTTGATACGAGGCAGGCGCTTTTAGTTAAACAGCGTATCCGCAAGCGCGCCTACACTCGTTGGTGTTAAGCTATATTTAGTGTTTTACGCTCTTATCATGGTACACTTCACATGCCTTTGGCGCAGCTTATGCAGACACGCCTGCATCGCCCTTGAGTGGGCCCCGTTTAGCTGCGCGCTGTCGGAAGTTGGCCACTCGTCGCCGCTGATAAGACATTTCCAAACGACGCCTTTCGTGATCACGGCTCTCCACAGAGAAAAAAAAAGTAAAGAGATAGATGACACATGAAGACCTCCCGAAAGCATCGCTTTGAAGGTCGGTCCACGAGTTGGCGGGAGCAGTAAGAAGGTTTAGGGCCAATTTTACACACAATGGTAAAGATTTAAAGCGAAGCAGTGGGTGGATAGGTGTACGCTGAGTCGGTAAAAACGTCACGGTAAACCCCCTGCCCCGTAATATGCACCCCGTGTACGACGTCGACAGGAGGGAAGCCAGAGCAAAAGCCATATACAAGATCTATATATGGCAATCAACCAACAACAGCGTGTACGGACGCGGCGTCATATCCGGGTAGGTCCGCGGCGGTTCCCACCGTAGTCGTCGAAAACAAGGACCGTTGCAGCCTCTTGCTTACCGGCGACAATACTATACAAGCAGAGGAAGTAGTAATCGCCCTCACCGTCGTCCAAACTAATGCAGGAGTTATTGTAACCGACTCACACTAGGCTTCTCGAAATTTCGCTAGGGGACGCCTTCACACAACAGCTGTACGCATCATTCAGCAGCAGCCCCTGAAGAGGCTAATCAGGATTGTATGGGCTCCCTCACATCACGGTATCCCTGGAAACGAGGCGGCGGACGCCATCGCCCCAGAAGTGAGCCACCGAGCGGGCGCCGAGAGCAGCGTTGCCGAACCCGAGCTCATGCAGCCCTTGACCTCTTACGCCGAGATCACGCAGCACTACAGGCTGTTGCGTCAGACACTAGGTCCCCCCCCACAAATATCTACCCCAAGAGCACGAACGTCCCTTACGTGCTCTCGCGACTAATACATCCGACATCCCCATCTTATCCGGCTTCACCTTTTCGACCGACAGAACTCCCCCCGCCTTGCCGATTTTGCGGAGAACCCGGAACGCTACACACAATCTCCACTGATTCCTCCCAACCTGCAACTTTCCACTGTCGAGCTTTGGGAGAGCGCCTTGGCGAGCACCAGCCTGGACGACCAGCTTCGGCTGGCTCAAAGGGCTGTCGATTCTGCCCGCGCTCAAGGCATCCTGGACTGAGGACGCCTCCTTCAAGCTTCAGCACAATCCCCCCTGTTGATTTAAATAAACGTTTATTCTCTCTGTCTCCTCCGGAGCAAACCCGCGCCCATGCGGGAAAAAAAATGTCTTGTAGAAAGCAGTTGAAATTAAGGGCAGAGAGATCGGCTGGATTTCTGGATGTCATAGCGAACTCTCGAATCTCCTACACAGGTAAGGGGGAACACACGGGTAAACACCAGCTACCAGTTACAAATGCGCTGCTTACAACCCTTTGGAGGTGTGCATTAGGTCGCTTTTAAAATTTTCTTCCTAATTGCGCAGAGAACATTAGGATATTCAACAAGTTGAATTAATCGAGTGCGCTTTTTGGGGGGGCGTTCCCGTGCGCAATTGAAACGTTATAGCCTTGCATGCTATTGTCGCTAGCGGTGATTTTCGCGTTTGATTTGTGTGCCGGCATTTTGCCGGCAGTGCGCAGGCCGTGCGAAAGAAATCGGTCGCTGCTTTCTTCGAGGCACCTTTTTGCGGAATGAACAAAAAGTTAGAAGTTGTTTTAAGTTTTGGTGCGCGAAATTTGAGTTTCTTTGCATTTCAAACAATATCTAGATGCGTAGATTCACATATATAACAAAATATTGTCGTTCTGCATCTTCTGACTAACGCTGCAGGGTTCAAACGTCGTGCTCCTGAAACCAAGGACGCGTGTTCGATATCGGCCGCCACCTCATAGCCCACGTCTAGCTTTCGCGCGTTAAACCCAACAGTCGCCTGACAGCGTGAAGAACCTGACACAGACCGGTTTCCTAGCCATGCATTCGGCGATTTAGGAAGGTTGTGCTTTTGATGAAGCCTATCACCGGTACGCGGACGCATCGTGTTCAGGGCCGCGAACTACGGCCGTGAGAAGTGGCGGGTGCTCTAGGTGTATGTAACTTTCACCTCAATTCCGCGTCATATTTATGTCGGAGAATAAAACCCTGGTCATCCACTTTCGCAGGGCATGATTGGAAAGTAAACTTTTTTTGCACCTCAATGAAAGTGTGTTTCTCTAGGTCTCTTTAACTTGCCACTTGTGGAGAGTTGTTGCACGGCGAATTTTGCTGTACCAAACAAACTTTTGCTTAGCTTTAGCGATACCAAATCACTGCTCATATAAACCCTTTGTCGTACCGTTCACTTCGTACAAAGAAGGTTTACTGTGCAGCCCGCCCAGTTCACGGTGAAATTCTTCAAAAGGACAGACGTATAATGTTTTCCACGTTGTGTTGTTATTGTGATTTTGCAAAGCAATATTTTATTTTTATTGATTTACTTACTCAATTGGGACATTTACTTTTTAACAATCCCTTTTTCAACATTGTAGCAAAGGCGCCCGATCCCAAAGGCTTTTCATTGGTCTGGTTTGCACGCATGCATGACAAGTATCTCCGTTGACGGAAAACTTGCCTCCATAATCGTCCCAAGTGTTCAACAAAACTATTTGTGAAGTTCCGCAACTCAAGCTTGTCTTCTTCCTTCGGCGAAGTGTACACCTGATTCACGTGAATGAAAAATCTGCAAACAAGAAGCCACAGAGCTTTGAACATAACGGATCACGTGTGCAAAAGCTTGCAGCCAACGCGAGCCCACGTGCATTTGGGACGTAGCTGATGTTTCAAATTAAGCTCGCTAAAATAAAGCTTTGCAGATTATTGTGGGCTCGCTTTTGGGGAAATCTTTCGATAATCCGCGACAGCTTCCATGGGAAATTTGGGTGCAGAAAATATTATGCCCATGAAGGGTTTTCAGCATGCGTTATTATGCGGAAGATATCGCAACCTTCGCGTTTTGTTGCCTCAACACCACACTCGACTAACCAAGAAAGGGGGCGTTCATTGGAGTCGCCTACATACACTTTCTACAACGCACGCAAACTACTCAATATCCCCCCTACGATAGAACCTGTAAATTGTCACTTCAGCCTAATGCCACCTACCACACACTGGGCTCATGCCAGCACACCACACTCTCGCCCCTACTGACATTCCTTGATTGATTGTAGGGTTTAACGCGCCGACGCAACGCAGGCGATGAGGCGCGCCGTAGTGGAGGGCTCCGGATTATTTTGACCACCTAGGGATCTTTAACGTGCGCCGAAATCTCGTACACACGGGGGTTTTTGCTTTTCGCCTCCATCAGAAAAGCGGCCGCCGCGGTCGGGAATCGAACCCGCGACCTCGTACTCAGCAGCGCAACGCCTAAGCCACTGAGCCTATTGACATTCCTTCTACCAGATTTTATAATTGTATGGGGTAAGGCAACCCCTAGAATGTTTTAACAGAGCCGGATGAGACAGCTCGCAGAATTTAAATCAGTCCGTGTCAAGCCAGACTCGGCTGTGGTTTTATTACCAAACCACTCCTCCAAAGGGGGCAAAACACAAGACAGCGACGAGGCCATCGTGATGTCAAATTTCAGCCCCCCATGGGCAACAAAGCAGCCAATCAAAACGGGGCTGATGAATAGGCAAGTGACCTACACATCCTCTCAAATTGCCACGATGCTCCCACGCAGACACGCAATCAAGATTTCGGAGTGCATTTGCGAGGGATTCTGCGGCAAAGAAAGGAAACAAAAAAATTGGCCGCGTATCTGCTCTTTTCGTTGCAAATGTCGTCAAAAGACGATAGTCTTTCTCGACTTTTGTCAAGTAAATGCCTCCCTTCGCTTTCCCGCTCACCTCTCATGTTGTTCCTCTTGCGCGGGCCCCTCTCAAGGTAAAGACGCCAAAGGTTTGCTTAAATAATTTTAAATTTCCCGCGTTCCCCTGCTCCAAACCGGGTGTCCCGATGCCATCGCTGCCGTACGGCGAAGACGCGCGTGAATCGAGGCGTCCTACTTCAACGTTTATAGAACCGCGTTTCTCTACTCCACGTGCGTTGCAAGCAGAGCATGGAATCTATCTAGTGGAACCTTTCGTAACTGTTGCCGGTTGATTTCTTAAAATGCCACCAGAAGCTACAGTGGCGCGGGCGACAGCAGGCGACAGCGGAGGGATTTTTTTTTCTGCAGTTGAAGGAGTATTTCATCTCGCACAAATCGAACAAGTACGATTTTTTATAAAGAAACGCTGCAAATATCACTTCTGTATTACTTTGTTGTCTCATATTTGCGTAATGTCTTGTTGTTCTTCACCAGTATTGACAAGTATGAACATTACACCGGACTTAGACGGGCACATTTAGCTATGACTATATAAGACTATTGCGCAGGTCTTGTATTAGTTTGGCCGGGTGGCTGAATCGGGTCACAGACAGACAGACGGACAGATATACAGACAGACCAAAATTTCTGGGTTGAAGTAGCCCAAGAAAGACTATCGTCTTTAATAACTAGCAAGTTTTAACGTGTGGTTGCGCCACCCCTAGAACGCCAGCCTTGATCGCGATCTCTTTTTAGACTTAGGTGCCTTTTCCGGTGTGACTTGTTACTGGAAATACTTATATTGAAGTCAGTAAAAGTTCGCTATGTCGTCCCCAATTTCCCAATTTCTTGTAGCCTCGCTAGTAGATACCGTACTTCAGGCAAAAGCATATTCGGTTCTTCGCGCTCCTATCGCGCCATTTTGATATATGAGCACGAATTAGAGGTTAAGAAAGGCTTTTATGCTGTTTTTATAGTGCGTATAAGTGCGGATTTTGATGTTTCCGCCTAAATGCTTATAAATGCCCCTAAATGCATATTTTGAATGCCTATTTACAATGTCGGCGCTCATATGCACACTATTGAGGTTCAAAGTTTACTCCCAGGGTAGTTTAAGATCCTTATTTACGTTACCGGGCAGCATTGACTCTTCAGGACTCTATCGGTTTCAACCTAGTGCTCCAGTTCAATCCAGTTCAACCTAGTGCTCAAGTTTTTACTTCGGGTAAAAAACCGCTAGCACCAGTGGAATAGGACCGTCAGTTTCAGTAACAAGAGGCAGAATTTTAACAAAATCATGAGGTGGAGTTAATTTGCTATTGGTTCATTGGTTCATAGTGCAGTCGCATTCTTGTTTATAGACGCATACTCAAATTTAACTTAATTTGGACTTTTGCGCATCGAACATGCCTTTGTTAGCAGATCACTCCTATATTTGAAAGCCGACAAAACCCGCTGTTCAATCAAAAATCTGTTTGGCTGCGAAACACCTTTTGAAAAACGCTCGTCAAGTGTGTGGAAGTGTATTTGCCCCAGTTAAGACGTCTCTTCATTGTTCACTCCCCGGCCATCATGCCGCCTTGCCGCATTTCCGGGGGTGGGAGTGTCCGGTGGCATGTCCTTCCACAGGCGGTTGCGAGGTGAGCGTTCACCGTGGCTGTGGAAGGCACCATGAGCATTCATGTGCCTTGGTGGCGCCAGGCACCTCCCAGCAGGGTGTCGAACCGGAATTTTTTCGGGTTCGGTTCAGGTTCGGGTTCAAGCATTTCGGGTTCAGTTCCGGTTCGGTTCCGGAGCACCATTTCGTTCTGGTTCGAACCGGTTCCAACCGGTTCAAACGGGTTCGGAGAAAAAAACCACGAGTGTTTTTTGTGTTTAATTTTTTTAGTGCTGCGTTTTTGTTTCATTGTAACGTCGGTATAACAACAAGTTCGTAGTGTAAGTTTCTTTGTGCAAATGTTCTCATTTTGGCGATTCAAAAGACCCTGCAACACTTTTTTTCAATTTTTTCGAAATCTCAAATGCTTCCAGAACGTAGTCAACGAACACGCGCAATACGAAGAATAGAGACGGTCGCAAAACACCTCAGCCAAAAATTACGGTTCTATATCTATTAGGCAACTTGGAAACTTGCTCAGAAGATTTTTCTCTCTTTCCCCTCTTCGACGTCCGCCAGAAAAACGTCATTACAGCAGTGGAGGGGCTATTGGCCGGCTTTCCTTCAGCATCAGCAATGAACGCCTTCGATAGCCACGTAATAAAATTGGAGATACTTGCCCTATATAAGTCGCGCAAGGCCTGGAGGATTTCGTTCTATGTAAGCACTGAAGGCCACACCGCTACGTATGTAATAGGTTTGAAATTATTTATTTATATGTTCTGTTGTCACGCCTCACTGCGATAGTAGTAGTCATCGTCAAATCCATCTATATCGTCGTTTCCCTCACGCATGAACGCTTTGTCCGCGCGCTTTCACATGTGTTCGAAAGTGGGGCGCGTCAACACGTGCTAGAACCGGTGGTAACCGGGTCCGCGAACCATGCGTCTGTAGCGCGAGCTGTCTTGTGCATCCCCTTGAGGCGCGATCGCACATGAACTGTTTTCTTAGTATTTTTTTCCGAATGCTACGCCCATGCTTGTACGATCCCAGGCGCCCCACGTAAGGCGCCTGCTCACGAGCGCGGTTAGCGGCTGGAGTAACTATGACCAGGGGGATTTCTGATGACGCTGCACACATTACAGCCAAAACAACAGCTTCGCTATTAAAAATGGTGCTTCTTGCACTACTGGCACAAGGGTGGAGAAACAGCGGAGCTGAGGGTCATCCTCGCTTTTTCGGATCTTGCCATTTTACTAGGTTTTGCTGCTCTACGCTCAGTTTTTTAGGTTTCGGGATGATCTTGCTAGGCTAAGCTAATTGTTGAGGGGTGAGGCCAATTTTACACGGTTTTTGCAAGGCCGTTCCGGCCGGTCCCCAACACTTACAGCGGATCCCAGGTGAAGAAGCTAGGTCGACCTTCAGATGCACTGTTTCTCCAACCTTGCGCCACTAGTGTAGCTGCGCCAATTTGTTTTTGCGGTTTACTAGCGCAAAAAAGACTCTCACCTTTAAGATGATATATCGTAAAGGGCGCGCACACGCATATGCCCCATGTGCTAACACTCGAGCAGGCACGAAAGCCGGCTTCACTGTTATACAATCATTTCTGCGGTGGTGCACCAATTACGGGCAGCACAGGTTTTGTTCTTAGTATTTTTTTTTTTGCGCGTGCCACCGGACCAGATTCAAGCTTAAGTTGCTCCGCTGTTAAAAGAAAGCCACAAAAGCAATGCAGAAATGAAAGGCGTATTTCCAGCGACGAGCAAAACAGGCAGCACCGCTCCGTGCTGCGAAAGAGTGAACACGTTTATCGGAAGTTTTGCCGAGTTACTTTAGCTGCACAATCCACTGCAAAATGTTTTTCATTGGAGGTCAATGATTACAAGATTAACTAAAACGATATAAAAGGCTCACAGGGACACTTAAGGCTGCTTGTGTGTGTGAATGTGAAAGAATTACTCTTTATGACCGCAAGTTTCTTTTTATTATTTCAGTTAGGTCATTTATATGATTAAATTTGAATTTTATTCTTGGCTCATAAACCCGCAGTTTCATAAGCAAGAAAAAATGACTTACTATTACTATACACCCTAATGTGAAAGTTGAGGGAAGCACGAACTGCCGTCTTCTCGACGACGGCGTATAGCGCCTGCGTCTCATGAAGTGATGGCGTCATCAGCGAACGCACGATGTCTCGCGCTAAGCTCTGGCGTTCTCTCGTATAGCGCGGGCCGTCTCCGGGGTGCATGTCTCGCGCGGCTTCAGCATACCGCCCTTCCGCAAACAGTTTTGCCATACTTTCATCCTCCGCTTTTATGTTTGCTTTATCTTCAGTGGCCTCTCCGTTGTCTCGGTAACAACGAGGCCAACGCTGAGAGACTACGCAAAACGAGAGCAACGGGTGCTTAAAAGCTGCTATTAAGAACATGACTCTATGGAACTGCCACGGTACCGCCTTGTGCTCCACTCCGCTCACCGACCACCTCGTCTTCACATAAAGCATCCTCGCCGCAGTCTTCTGGCAGGCAGGCATGTAGCCTCCTTGCAAGTGGGCAGCATCCTGGTGCCGCCGACGCCACCTCCTCCTCCCCCTTCTGGGATCCTCGCCTGAACCTTCTGGCAATGGGCTCTTTCCCTGCAGGCTACCCATTGTCAGACCGTCCACAAAGCAGGCGACCGTCCGTCTACGATATTTTTTTGGTTCCATCGAGTGTCGCGTGGTGCGGCTTTGCATCCCACACCCCCTCCTGTGTGGCTGGTGACGGGGCACCCCTCGTCTCCAAATCACGCATCCCCGCCGAAATATACTGGTTGGTGGGCAGGCTGCCAGACAGTTGTAATTTACTGACAAACGGGCACCCTTTTGGCAGGACAGGCAATTTCTCTGGGTAGCCGAGAGCCTGCCCGACCGCCATCGTATTTGATACCATCAAATATCTACACAAGCCCGCGCGCACACACGCGTATTTTCGCACAATAAGGCAAAAAAAAATCTCATTAAAAATGGGTTAACCTGCTATACTTTCAAGTACCTATGGTTCCCGCTGACCAAGTAACGGAAGCGCTTTGGAACATCGTCCGGCATACCCGGCCATCCATCCAGGAAAAAATTGGCCGCGTATCTGCTCCTTTCGTTGCAAATGCCGTTAAAACACGATAGTCTTTATCGGCTTTTGCGAAGTAAATGCCTCCCTTCGCTTTCCCGCTCCCCTCACATGTTGTTCCTCTTAAATCGTGCTCCTCCCAAGGTAAAGACGTCAAAGGTTTGCTTAAATCATTTTAAATTTCCCGCGTTCCACTGCTCCAAACCGGGTGTCTCGATGCGAACGCTGCCGTACGGCGAAGACGCGCGTTAATCAAGGCGCCCTACTTCAACATTTCTAGAACCGCGTTTCCGTACTCCACGTGCGTTGCAAGCAGAACTTGGAACCTATCTAGTGGAACCTTGCGTAACTGTTGCCGGTTGATTTCTTAAAATGGCGCCAGAAGCTATGGTGGCGCGGGGGACAGCAGGCGACGGCGGAGTGAATTCTTTTTCTGCAGTTGATGAAGTATTTAACTTCGGAAACGTCAAGCATGTTTGATTTTTTTTATAAAGGAACACTGCAAATATCACTTGTGTATTGATTTGTTGTCTCATATTTGCGTAATGTCTTGTTCTTCTTCAACAATTTTGACAAGTATGAACATTACACCGGACATAGACGGGCAGATTTAGCTGTGACTATATAAGACTATTGCGCAGGCATTGTTTTGCTTTGGCCGGGTGGCTGAATCGAGTCACAGACAGACAGACATACAGACATACAGACAGACCAAAATTTCTGGGTTTAAGTGGCCCAAGAAAGACTATCGTCTTTAAAAATCCACTCCAACGCAATGACAAAAGCAGCTCGCGTTAGGCCCAAAGTTTTCCTTTAAGCGCCGTTTTTAAAAAGTGGAAAAGGTTAGCCTATTGGCCCGTGCCATCGCTCGTCATGTTTCCGAGGGTGGTAAGCAGCGTCGCATCGGGATGCCGTTGTGCGGCCCACAGTTAGGCCCGAAATAAGCTTCAACTGGAACTTTATGGGGGATTACATTGTAAACAATGACATGAAATTGCTTTTAATGGGTGAAGACGACCAATGCGTTGTTTTACCGGAGGGTATGTTTTGTGAGCAGGCTTTAAGAGCAGTGCGTAAGAAATTGGGAGTGACAACACCGCTTGTTTCTATACCCCCCCCCCCCCCCCTTCCGTGTCTCGCCTAGTTTTTGCTCTGTTAGCCACCAGGGAACAGCACCAACTAGCTCCAGCAGTTGATGATGTCCTTGGAGGCCTTCACAAGGGGGCAGTGATAAATTAGAATTAATAACACATTGAAATCTTCACACAATATCAAACACCATGCACATGGGAACGACGATGAACAAGCCTTGATATGTTGCCTCGGAATATTTATTTATTTATTTATTTTAACATACTGCCAATCCCATTTGGGATTTTTGCAGGAGGGGCAATACATCGTTGCAAATACACAAATTTCAAGCATGGTTTTCGTTCATACAGGACGAGAACAGTATAGACATCTGAGAGAGGTTTTCTACATGACAAGCGAAGGTTGCATATTACATATGAAATCTGAAATCTCATGCATCAAACGTCACCAGTTCATGGAAAAACAAAGCAACGAAACAGTCAATTCAATGCAGGATGAAACACAGACACAATTTGGAGGTAATATGTTACAGCAGCGATTGAAGGACGAGCGAATCCAAACATTTTATGAAACCAAGCCAAACATATTACTGAAGAGCTACTCAGTAACAGTGAAAATCATAAGTGACCCAGAGAGCCAAGAAAAACCGTGTAGACTCATTTAATGAAATTTTGGGCGTCATTTTGGTTAATTTGTTTCGTGGAGGTGGTTTTCAATTAGAGTTAGGAATCGTTCTATAGATACGCTACTCGTAATCGATGAATGCATACTGTTCCACTCTCTTACAGGCAGTGCGAAGAATGAATATTTAAGGCAATCAGTGCGATAATTGTATTCTTTAAATGTTGAAGTCTGATTATGCCGCGTGGGCCTCGCTATATTGGTAGTGAGATACTTTGAAGTATCAAGGTTTAGATTTTTATGAAAGAGTTGATGTAAGAATTTTAAACGCGCTAGTTTTGAACGATTCTGTAGGGTTAGCATACCGGCGTTCCTCAGTAGTTCTGTTTGTGAAGCATTTGTGTCATACCGATTGTAAATGTAGCTAACCGCTTTTCGTTGTATTCGCACTAATTTATTTATGTGTACTTTAGCATTCGGGAACCAGATAATGTTAGAGTATTCGAGTAAAGATCTCACAAAGGCGTTGTAGGCTAATTTCTTCGTTTCTGGCGGTCCTGATCGAAGGCGTCTTCTGAGGGAAAACAGAAAACAGAAAATATACGTTCAAGCATAAGTTATTTTTAATGCTAAAAGAAAATTGGGGAAGTGAACAGTGTCTAACACAAACTGATAGTATATACGGACAACTTTACATTATATTGATGCTTATAATAGGAAGAGAGAGAGAAACAACATCTTTATTTCCGACAAGTTGTGACGCGGCCTAAACGTCACGTTGGCGGGCCGCTCGGCTTCAGCTGCCTAATCGAACCGCCCCTTCGCAGGGCTGCGCTTTCGGCCTCTGTCACTCGAGGGCCACCAACGTCTGCTGGACGGCCTCGCGCTGGGCGTCGTAGTCAACCTTCGCCACCGCCTTTTCCAGGCTCGGTGGCAACGCGTCCGTAGTCCCTTCGCTCACTTTGCAGTTCCACAGTATGTGCGCCATGGTCGCCTGTGCGACTACACACTGTGCGTAGCATTTGGTGGCGCTGTCGCGCGAGTGGTAAAAGACCACCATAATCAAACACTAAAAATTACAGTTTTGAAGCCCCGGAACCGGTTCGGAACGGTTCCTTCGATTCGTTCCTGTTCGGGTTCACTTCCAAAATGACGGAAAAAATACGGGTTCGGTTCAGTTCCGGTTCCGGGCAAAAATTCGGGTTCGGTTCCTGTTTTTGGTTCGGTTCCAATTCCGGTTCGACACCCTGCCTCCCAGTTAAATAGCGACTCCCCGGCCTGGCGCTAGGCCCTTGTGTGGGAGTACAACGCTTGGGAAGTTCACCCGGATTGCCCGGGAAATCGCCCCTATGGTTAAGGGGCGGCTGCAAAAACGCAGAAACTTTTTTTGTATGTGGGAAATTTGCTAGAGATGTACCCAAGAGTCCTCATGTAAGAGCGTATCAATTTCTTAATAAATCGTAGCCTCTCTTGCGTTTATCATTCGTGTCTGGTTTTGTTGCTCCCTAATTAAATTCGGCCACGCAGACATGAAGTAGCGGATTTTTGTAGCGTAACCTACACTGGCCTAGGTTGAGAAGTTTCTTATGAACCTTGAAGGGCGAGGAGCATTGGATTGGATTGGATTGGATTGGATATGATTGGATTAGATTAAATTGGATTGAAAATCCAATCCAATTGGAGTACGGGTGTGTAGAGAATTGGGTCTGCACACTCACCGGTCAGCGCATTCCAGAGGAGTGACGTCATAGCCGTGACAGACGCACTGGCGCCGGCGCGTGCCCAGTTGTGCGCCTCCGTTGCGCAGTAGCCAAGTCTGACAGTGCGCCAGAGCCGCTTTTATAGCTGTTTCGCGTGGCTTCTGGAGAGCCATGCTGCACATGCGCGAGGAGCAGTGACTGTACAGGACTGGACCGGACTGGACTGGATTGGTCTAGACTGGACTGGATTGGATTGGATTGTAATGGAAATGGTTTTAGCAGCAGTAAGCATGATAATCAGCTAATCCTAAACGACCAGGAAACCTAAGAATAACCAGCTGAACCTTAGCTCACGCTACGTATATCCTGGCATAGCCGAGCTAAGCCACTGCTATTTTTTTTGTAGTCAGAATTCCCAGCTCTGAAGTATTCTTTTTTTATGCCTGTATGCGACGCTCGAGCAAGCGACAGTGAACATTGAGCATGAATGTCAGCAGTGCGCTTGTTGAATTTAACCAATAAGTTGCCATTAGTTGAGCAGTCTTATGGGGCAGCCGAACGGCTACGTTGAACTGTTGGCGCCTTTGTGCCATTATTAACAATAACCATTTTCGTTTTCCTGTCATAGATGCCGGTCGTGCACGTCTTTGTTCGAAGTAATTTGCATTTGTGAAGAAAAATTAATGATGCGTGTATTTACGACGTTGGAATCCTCAAACGATGTTTTCCTATTTTAGGCGCCTAAAACGCGCTGTTTTAATGCTTACAAATCCAGCCTCAACCCATTCCCCAGCTTAATCACTCAATTATTTATTGCCCTAATTAGTCAACCTAGATAGCTACTCCGTCAAATATTTTACTTAGTCATCCACCCTAAATAGCTTAGTCAACCAACCCAAATTCCCTCGACGCATTTTAGCTCAGTCATTCATTCAGTTTAATTCCCTGATTCGTAATTCCCATTGGTATACCTTACTACCTTAGTCATCCAACCAATTCACTTTGGTTGCACTTATTTTGATTTGTCATCCAATGATTGTTTTGGAAGCGTTTGAAAACAAAATACCTGAAACTTTTAAACGAGTTTTTCTCCCGCCTTCCCGCCATGCTGCTAAGCATAGAGCTGTTTGATTGTGAGGAGGCGGTTGTGAGAGGACGGAGGGGTTTGGGGGGAAGAGTAGCACAATGACGAGGAATGTGTTTCCCGCGGCAAGGAAACAGAAATCGCTTTGCACATTGCATTGCAATGTGATTGTATCCATCAAAGTCCACCTGTGGGAAACATCCAGCGTCTAGGAGACCTGTGGTACAGAAGTAACACAGGGAAAGCAAACTACTAGGAGAAAACTAAAGGAAGGGCGAGGAAGAACTGAGAGGGCAATACAACGTAGCACAGCTTTCATCCGTAACCCGCTAATTTGATTATTAAAGCGAGTTCTTATATGTCTAACTGATGGCGTGGTTCGTCCGCATAAAACGCACTGCAGGAAATCGAAGTTTACATAGCGGGTTCCATAAAACTGTAATGATGATAAACGAAGGCACATTAACAGCCTCAGGGAATAAATGCTTCCCGCGGTCGGAATCTTACGTGGGCCACGTCTATCAGACTGCGTCATTCCGGCCCGGGCGAAGCAGTTTAGAGTACGGACTTTTTCTCAGATTGAGAAAGCTCCGCGTTTTAGCCTTTTCTTAGGAAAGGGACTTTGATTGGTTGAGCTGCCCGTCAGGAGCCGCACAAAAACATAATGTCTTATAACACAGATACCTAAGCTTCTGTGGTTACCTGGCATGCGTCATCACCCGATATAGATTTGATTTGATTGTAGGGTTTAACGCAGGTGATGAGGCAACGCAGGTGATGAGGCGCGCCGTAGTGGAGGGCTCCGGATTAATTTTGACCACCTGGGGATCTTTATCCTGCACCAAAATCTCGTACACACGGGCGTTTTTGCTTTTTGCCTCCATCCGAAGTAAAAGCGGCCGCCGCAGCTGGGAATCGAACCCGCGTCCTCGTGCTCAGCAGCGCAACGCCTTAGCCACTGAGCCACCCCGGCGGGTCATCACCCGATATAAACGGTATGTCATTATCACTCAGTTATTACATTAAATAGAGCATCGGCGGCATTCAATGGGACAAAATGCTTTCGCAGTCGCCACTCACGAGAAGCGCATTGGTGCCCTCACACTTGTTTTCTTCGCAGTTCCTTGCGGTAATGCATTATAGCGGCATTTTCACGCACAAAGCATGCTTCCAGAAAAGCTTCGTGTGCGTGGTGATTTAGCTACTGCGAAAATGTATAATTCATCACAGAGAATCTAGTGTAACACCATCAGCACTACTACAGAGCGAGTTACTCTGCTGGCGGCGTAATAGCAGGCGGAGCCGAGCTTATCTTTGCAAGGTCTGCTTCATAAGAAATGCGCGCAGCATCAGAATCTTCAGTCTGCTTTGCGAAACCCTTTCCATTATACGTCCACACAGACTTGCAGTGATTGTCATGTTTTCTTTTGACTGCCATTCCGAGCAGCAACTTCACTGCAGGGCACAAATGCTCGTTAACATATACCGGTGTCGTGTTATCTAGCCCGATGTCTTCATTTGTGGGCATCTTTTTTTTTTTTGCTTTTCTGAGGGTTGTGTCACGCTTTGCTCTATACTTAAATTGAACAATGATACTGTTCTTACCGGGGTGGCGGCTGGGTAGATTTCAATGTCTGTTTCGGTGGTAGGCTCTTCGATTGCGTCTCCTATTTCAAAGAGAATCACAGCAACGCTTTCACATTCCTTCTTTAGCACACCTTGAATTTCCAGATTTTTGTTTCTGGAGTACTACTCAGATTGAACCAGACGACTTTCGAGGTCAGCAGTTGTCCTTGGTAAATTTGCGCATCTTTCCAGTAGCTTTTCATGCTCGCTCACGTATTTAGCGTTCGCTGCTTGCTCTTTGTTTAGCTTCGTTTTAAGCTCCTCAATTGTTCCATGAGCAAACTCTACGCTTTTAACAAAGTTTCGTTGCTCCTGACGTAGTTCTCGGATTTCATTTCTGAAATCGCGTTCAAGAGGTTCTTTGAAGCTCTTGAATGCTTGCTTAAGTTCGTCTTTCAAATTGTTGAGTTCAGCTTTCAGTTCCTCTTTCGATTTCGTGATTTCTTTCGCCATCGTTCACCAGCTGCATAAAAAGCAATTTCAACTGACACAGAAAGCACCACTTGGCAGCAGCGACGACCAGGACGAGTAGATCGTTGATTTACGTGCAGTAGTACTGCTTGCTAGCACTAACCTGCGGCAGAAAAAGGAAGCGCGTGCTCAGTCGTCGCTGCGGGTGTCGTCGCTACTGCCACTTAGAGCCCTTAGACGGAAGAAAGTGTACAAGTGCGATTTGAGCTGGTTTTTTAAATGCAGCATTTCAGTAACTCACGATGTCACCCGCGTTGGCGTCCGTAGTCCGCACCGTCGTTGTCCCTACTATATAAAAAAGAAAATACTATCCGGCGCCAGGTTTCGATCCTTGGACCCTGCGGGCGGAACGCAATGTACATGTTGCTTTACCCACTGCGCCACAAAGCCGACACAGAATGGGACGCTACTACCGCGCCTTATATCGTTGATTCATTCAAATTACTGCTGACGAGCGCTCTCTCGTCAGCAGTTGCCACAAGTGCAACAACATTAACGTAACGCAAACTACTTAACGTCGTGCGCCCCCGGAAATGCTCTGCATTTGATCGTGCCCCTCGCAAGGGGGATGTTTATACAGGAACTCCTACTTCTAGCGGACTCCTGGCGCCCTCTTTCTGCCATTGTAGAGACTATGAGGCGGTCTTCCAAGGGCGCCAAATTTGAATTCTACAAAATCGATTTTTTTAAACTGCATATCATACCACGTGTAACCTCGGGGCCCCTCAGAGTGGGAGGAAGCTATGAGTGTCTATTTACGTGTGTTTTAGACTCCTTTAAGGCTGTCGTTGATGTAATTTCTTTTACCGAAAACCACGTCATGCTTTTTTTTTGTATAAAATGTTAAGAGGATCCGTAAAACAAATGTCGCGACACCCCCATTGTGCACGTGGGGTAGAACAAGTCAGCAGGAGCATAAAGCCTGGCTGAGAAATCGAAAAAAAAAAGTATAAGTGTCCTTGCCTATACTCCAGCGGAGGCTCCGAGAAGTGATCGTTCCGCAGTTTATTCTCGTTTTCCGTCATCACTCGCAGTCGTAAATGTCGCCGATCCCAGACTGTTCTCGCATTCAGCGAGCCTGCAAAAATGACAAAGCCATGAAAAAGAACACGCAAGCTGGCTCTCCTTCGAGGAGCCCTAAATTGAGATTGGATTGGATAGATTTATGGCTTCGCGCCAACTTTGCAACGCTTACGAACAACCATTGCCCATGGCTGATGCTGGTGTAGTTGGATATATTACCCTCTACGAAGCGACAAAAAACCAGAATAATCTACAAGCATTAAGGAAACCGAACGCCACTTCCTGTGTAATAAAACGACGGAAACGGCGCCCATTAAGCTTCCCTAAAATGGACCAAAAACATACCATTAGATGGCTCAGCAGGGTATCAGGTTTAACGCAGAACCCCTAAGTTGTTTCCACGGTTTCGCCCAAATTGTATTCTTTCTGTGTTCCCTTCTCGGTACCTAAAATGCCCTTTAATTACATAAAGCATAAAAAATGTGTCAATTTTTACTTGCTAATCGGCGTACAGTGCTCACGGATTGAAACGCGACACTGCGAGCGCGTGGCCTGCGGTACATGCAGCGCCGCCCTTGGACGCCCGTGGAAGATAGGTGTTGCATTGTGGTATACCACGAGCGTGAAAGCGTTTTAACCGTAGGCGTGCTGCTTCCGGTTGCTAATAGGTGGGGCTGTGGTTCCACGCTGCGACAACGGTGCGCTGCGAGCCTGGAGCGCGTTTTTTCGCCGGTGGGAGCCGGCCAGCGGTCCGCGCAGCCAATTTCGCGACATCGTCTGCTCGGGCGCTCTCCTTACGCGTGCCATTCCGATGCGACACAGATAATGTGCGTGTAAGCACGGTCACGCTTATCTGAATAAAACGCGCGTCTGTACGAAGGAACAGCCAACTTTATTCCATGATATAAAATAAAAAAAGAGGAGAGCCGATGAAGGACTAATGCACTGCACCACACGCGGACGTGCCTGCAAAGGCGTCTTTCCTTTTTGTTACTTTACATCCTGAAATAATGTTTCCTGTTCCTTCGTACAAAAGTTTCTTTTATTCAGATAAGTGTGACGTTGCATTACATAAACATTACTGTGCCGCATTGGAAGCGCACGCGTAACAAGAGCGCGCGCACACGATGTCGCGAAATAGGCTGCGCGCACAGCCGGGCTACTTCCGGGCTACTGCCATCGGAGCACAAACGCGTTCCAGCGCTCCAGGCTCGCAGCGCCCCGCTGTCGCTGCGGGGAACCACAGTCCCGCTCACTGGCAACCAGAAGCAGTAAGTTTACGGTCGACACGCTCTCATCCTCGCGGTATACCACAATGCAACACCTAGGGTCTATTCGATTCAGCCTGCACCTCTTGAACCAGTTCACAGCGGTTCAAAGCGGGTTCCGCCATCGGCGGAACCAGACCTGCACAGTTTTCGTCTGCTTCTGCACCTCCTCGGCAGGGAGTGCAGGCAAAGCCATGAACCCGTCCTGCACCCGTCGGCACCACCGGTGAATCGAACGGCGCGGTCCAGGTGCCGCAAGCTGCACCGCTGAAACGAATGGCGAAGTGCGGCACCGCCTGAACTGGTTCACGCGGTGCAGGTGAAACGAATAGACCCCTAGCTTCCACAGGCGTGCACGGGCGGCGCTGCATGCACCGGCGGCCACGCGCTCGCAGTGTCGCGTTTCAATCCGTGAGCACTGTACATTGCCCTGGCCTGGCT
>NW_027526306.1:6106293-6113793 GCF_048455015.1 Haemaphysalis longicornis
ATTGGACACTGAATTCACAATGCCTAATGCGTCTAAAGCGTCTGCAAAGGAGTTGATGAAATTAATCAACTCATTTGCGCTACCGAAGTTGCTGTGCCAACCTACGCATAGAAGGAACGTGGTGACTTATTAACGCGATAGCGTTATTAGGATCATTTTAAGTGCGAATGCACTTCTTAAGCGAGCCTGAAGCGTCCGCCGCCGTCCGCATAGCAACAGCTGCGGGTGCGCGCGCTCCTCGTCTTCCTTGGCAACGGGGGGAGATGGGCGCGCGCTACCTGGCCGCTGACATGGCACATACCCACGTGGGGGATTGGCCATGAATCTCCTCGTCTTCCTTGGCAACGGGGGGAGATGGGCGCGCGCTGCCTGGCCGCTGACATGGCACATACCCACGTGGGGGATTGGCCAAGAATCGGGCGTGAGAAGGGCTAATGCACCCGCTTAAAGGAGTACTGACACGAAATTTCAAAGCTGAGATCCGCTCTAGCAATCAAGTACAACGACAACACAAATAGGTGTCTGTGAATAAATGCATCTTTCTTTCTTTGTAGTTGTGTGTGTGATCTCTCTTTCGCGAACATTACCGAACCGCGCAAATTCAACTCGTGCATTCGCACTTTCACATTCTTCCCCTCGGGGAAATGCGGGGAATTTTTTCGGTTCCCCCGTGGCTGCTAGCCGTCCGCTATCTGCTGTGCTCGTCAGGCGTCCACGAAAATACTTCACCGCCGCCACCAAGAAGCTATGGCTCAGGCAGCAATATTCGAGGGCTCCGCTGAACCTGTGATGTGGCGCTACGGCAACAGAAGTTTGGAAGGGAGGACAATGACACAACCAGAGTCCTTCAATGCCTTTCTGGTCATGAAACTTCACCATTACGCTATGGGAGAGCTTCGTACGCTGCCGCCCCGCGGCACTGGTGTTGATCGGAGCAACGTTTATAGATACTTTTTCAGTTCGGTATCTCCCCGCCGCGGCCATGGAGAGAAGACGGCCGGCCGCGACTCTCGCCACCACGGCGCTGCGGTTGCGAGTTGCGCTACGATAGCGAGCGTCGTCTGCTAGCGGGGAGCGTTCCGCTCGGCATCTCCGGTCCTCACCACTTGCGGCTGCGTACTGCAAAAGAAATAACTGTTCGCGGATGTTTCATCATTTTGTTGCGGCCGTTGCAGTTCGAGATCTATTTGAAACGGGCGGTATTATGCAAGGAGTCGTGTACGTACGCCCGGGGGTCTGAAGCGGTGGCTTAAATATCAAGAACGACAGTGTTTTAAATGAACGTTCGCGTAGCAGTGGCTGTCAAGCGTGCACACAAATTATCTTGACATGCCAATTGCACAAATTTATTGCATCACGAATGATATTTCCTCACAGGACTGTTGGAGCAGCTTTCCGTTTCGTGGACAACATAGGTGGTATCGTGACTCACAACAACGCCCCCGCTTTCATTCCGGCCTCGTAAAAAACAATTTGCCGACGCTGCCTCGGTTCTTTTTCGAGTGCTGCCATTATAAAGTTGGCTGGGAGCCGTATTACCGCACTATTCTCGACTATCTGAGCAAAATCGGTGCACTGCAGGAGAACAGGCGCCTCATGGTTGGACAACAACTCTTGTCACTCCATGGGCAAGTGCTCTCCTTTTGTAAACACCTAGCTTGTGCGGAGACGCTGCCTTTCTCTTTTTCGGAGATCGCCGTCGAGTCTGCTTCCGCAACAAATTAAGTTGCTGGGAAAGTTGGGAAAGTTAACAGAAACTGCACCTTCCTTCAGTGTAAGCCCGGTAGATCTCGGCGACTTTACGTTAATGATACCTATACCTCTTCGCAACGTCCTTTTCAAGAAAATGAAGCAAACATGCCTGGCGCGTTTTCCTTGGCTCTTTGACCGCGCGCGGAAATATGAATCGATGGCGGCGCTAAAAAGTGACGCTTCTGAGTGCTGCTTCTGTATCCGCTCGTACAACCAAGTGCGGAGCACGTTGACATTTCGGTAAGCCATCAAAGAAAACACAGCGTATTGACGGAGTCAACGAAATCCTTCATGAAATTGGTACTGTTCAATAGCGTAACAAACATAACACACTGTAAAGGCAACGTTCGCGCACAGGGGTAAAAAACAAACGCAAACGAAAGGAAGAAACTTGTAGAGACACGCAATTACTCAGCCTACTGGAGCACGCGTATGCCGCTCTTCTGGAGGAGTGGACTCAGAAGAACTCCTACAAGGGGCAAAAAAATATGTGTTGCCTTCTGTTTATTGTAGCAGTTTGCATCCAAGAATGTACACAATTACCAGATGTGTGCGCCCACCCACGCTCGGGAAGAAAGCATAACTGAAACCGCATGTGAACGCCGGGATGTCAGCGCGCAAGAAAAGCTCGGTGCGCTTGAACCTAGGGCAGGCCTCGAGAAGAATAATCAGCACCACATGAGAACGTCGACTTGCCGGAGCGGGCGTGCAACGCCGGGCAAACGCAGCGCGCGCGCGCTGGAGAGAGAGAAGAATGGCAGAGAAATACAACCATCAGGGAAAAAAGCAAAAAGAAACTGCGTGGCGTAAAACCTTGGTGGTCAGGTGATTTTTTTCGCTGTTGGACTCCTTCGCCCTCATGCAAAAACCGGCCCTCCCGTAGCGTACGTTCCGCCCCGGCATCTCGGGTTGTGACCAGCTAGCTCTGGCTGCGTACTCGAAAAGGAATAACTGTTCTCGGAAGTTGCTAAACGTTGTGGCCGCGCTATTCCAGTTCGTGATTTATTTGAAACGGGCCTATTATGCAAGGAGGTGTACGTACGTCCAGTGATTTTTAGAGGGGGATAAAATACCAATAAGAACGACAGCATTTTAAATGAATTTTCACGTAGCAGTATACAGCTGTCAAGTGGGCACACGATTTCGCTTGCCATACCAATCGCGCAAATTCGTTGCAGCACGAATGATATTTCCTGATAGCCATGCGCAGCAACTGCATGCTTTCTTTATAAAAGACATCCGCGTATCCTTTGTTGTTCCGAAGAAATCAAAATGTTTCGCCGGTTAAAGCTAACCCAAAATCCTGGATAAATTAGGAAGTTTTGTATTGAGATTTGAAATGCATGTTTTCCGGTTATATTGTTAGCATTAAGAATTTTTGTTTTTGTTCACTAGACTGTTTTGTTTTAATAATAGTTCTTTAGCATGAGGAGCTATATACATTCCGTCCTCCTCCTGACAGTTGTACATTTTGTAAAGGGTACGTGCCCCATGCACGATGCATGTGCCCAGCCTCCCCTCAAGCATCACTGCTAAAGTGGGCTGTAAAATCTCGTACAGCCGATTGCGAATTAAGCAAGTCGGCATTGCACCAAGCCCAGCACATGAAAGAAATTTCACCCGCAAGAGTGAAGACAAAGGCAAGCGAAAAGAAGAAACTCGTAGAGCAGACACGCAACTACACCACAGCGGCAACTTTGAGCCCAGCGGACCGGCCGCGCACGCCGTCAAGGTTGCCGCCGGAGGCCTGGAGCCGCCGCCGCAGCCGCCGACACAGCGCCACTCGCGACCGGAGCGCCCTCTCAGCGCCTAGGATAAAGTCGCGCCCGCTTTGAAAGGCGCAGTTCCGAAACTGAAAAAGTATCTATAAACGTTGGATCGGAGGGCAGCCGGGGGCGTGGTCAGAGTGCGTTTGGCAGGGAACGGACCACGGAGTAAGATAAAAAAATTAGCGCCAATCCAGCCTATGAATGTGGTTTGAAAGCAAAGCTTTAAACGGCACCCACAACGATTACCCATGCGACGCACTTAAATTCACTCACGTCGAACTACAAATAGTGAAACCAGAGAGAAGTGAAATGCACTTAAAGGAACCCAGAAAAGCTTTGTGAAGGTGGCAATCAAATGCATTCAGGTTATAGAACACATAACGTGGGATTTTTGAGCCAAGTGTACGGATAATTTGTAAACAATTTTTTTAAATCGCCTTTCTCACCCGATTAGCGCGCCGCCGCAGCGAGCCGAACGCGGCTGACGCAACGGCAATTGCGGCGACGCAACGGCGAGGCGCCCCCCTGATTCGGCTGATCGTCGGTCGCCGGCAACGTCACTGCCATTGGCTTCCGGCTGCTCTTCCTCCTTCCTGCGTGATCCCGAGGCAAAGGCGGGTCTGCAGCGATTGACGCGTGCCTAGGCGCAGGAATGTAGCTAGCGGAGAACGGAAGTCGAGCGTAGCGATGTCACATGGCTATTCCCAGTGTTTCGAGCTGCTTTGAAAGAAGCAGAGAGGGCTGAGGAATCGTTCGGCAAGGGGGGAGAGGTGCACTTAATTGCTTCTGGCGCAGCTAATACTGAATGTAGATCAATAATTCCAACGGCATTGCATCGCTATATTGGTACTGCGCGACAATAAAGACCTTTTGTAACTTTTACAAAAGGCTTTTCTGGGTCCCCTTAACCACACCCTATATTAGTTATAAGAGATATTATTGGTAAGGTTAAGTTAATGCATGATACATGAACGGTGGTTGGTTGAGTTGTATTGGGGTAGCACATGAGTGGAAACTCCTTTTTTATAAAATTAGAGCTCAAACCCGGTGTTAGACGATCTCACTTCTCTGTCTCTGCCGTCGCGACGGAGGCGACGAGTTCGGCGGCAGAGACAGAGGAGGAGCAGCAGGAGAAGGAGAGGCGGAGGAGTAAATACTGTATCGAAGAGTATGAGCGGACGTCTCAGAGCAAGTCGACCTAACGCAGTGCCATCAGCCTATGCGGGTATGCGGTGCATCGGTGTGGGAAGACGAAGAAGCAGAAGAACGCTCGGCGTCTGGTCTCGCGGAACCCTGCTCTCGGCTCTTGCGTGTGCACGTCTCGACCATGAATAAACCCCTCTCTAACCGGCTACCCAGGCGTCGGCTGTCTCCTTTACTATACTTCTATTCAGATTTCTGAACGGCCCAGAGTGCGGCCCAGGGGAGTGGTTCCTTCTTCACTGTAGCCCATACTCAGTCCGCGCCGCCTGTGCTTTTTCCACCAGCTGGAACTAGGTATGAAGGGAGGGGCTGGACAGCGCCATCTGCCATTGCTCTTATGCGGCAGTTGACGGAAAGAGAGAAGGGTGCCCAGGGCTAAAGCCGCGTACCCCGATTATGTGGCAGAGTGTTCCTACTTCTGAGCAAAATTTACATTCAGCGTCGGAGAGAATCGGGTGCATTAAGTGAAGTCGCGTCCTGTGTGGGAAGGAGCCGGATTGTATGAGCCGTAGGGTAGTTTGTTGTTCTATGGAAAGGTCCGGGTAAGGAAAAGGTAGGGTCTGTCTAAGAAGGCGATAATGCTGCGTTATGTCCCTGAACGAGACAAGCGGGTGAATGTGCTTGTGCAGCTTCCATAGCACGGGGGCAAAAGAGCAGGCTTGGTGGGCGTATTCGTTGCCCTCCATGGAAGCGTGAACGGGTGTCCAGATAAGCTAAACGGAACCATTTGGGGAGTGGGTTTTTAGCACACGAAGTGCAGGTCGGGACACCAAACCGGACTGGTAATTCCGGTAGGCTTGTTGGGAATGGGTGACTACCTTAGGAACCCCTGGTTGAGTGAGAGTCAAGGGGATGGCTGCATCTTCTGCTGCCGTCATGTGTTCAGTCTTGAGTGAGCCACAAGCAAGGAGGCTGGTTCCGGAGGTAGTCACAATGATGGCGTACTGCTGCCTTTGATGTTGGGAGGCGTCTGTGTAGATAACTGCATGATCCCGACTGAGGGTGGTGTTGAGCGCTTGAGCCCGTGCTTGTCGGCCACCCTCGTCTTGTGAGGGGTTCATATTTCTAAGCAAAGGGAGCATCTTTAGTTCTTGTCGCCAAAACTGCAGGAGTACATAAAGCGGAGTGACATTATGTGCTGCCCAGACAATTTGGTGAAGGATGCGGCGACACGCCGCAGTTCTGCTAATTCGGAGCTTCTGGATAGAAAGATGGCCCTCTATCAAATCTTCCACCGTGTTGTAGAGCTCCGTGCTAAGCACCCTCTCTGTGGACGCACTGATGCGAAGACCAATGGCTTGCTCAACCGCTTTTCTAATCATTATATAAAGCATCTTTATGTCCCCCTTGCCGAGAAGGAGACAGGGGGTTGACTTAAGTGATTCTTAAGAGGACAAAAGCTTGAACTAATCAAAAATTATCGAATTCCTTGAGGCCTCGCTTCTTGGTGGCAACTCGCCTGATCATGTGCATGATTTCATTGATGCTGTGTTTGAGGTGCTGCAAGGATACGCAACTCTAGGTGTTGGCCTGAAGATTTTGGCCCAGGATCTTGATGCTGGGGCTTGGAGTGATGGCCTAACCATCAAGGAGTATTTGAATGTGTTCCTTGAGGTGTCGTTTGGCTTGAAGGCGGACGACAATGATCTGAGATTTTTTACATGAACACTGGAAGCCACAGTATTTACCACATTGGCGTACCAGAGATGTCATGTGTTGGTGTTAGCTTCCTTTAATCGCGATCGCGTGGCATTAGCGAGAATGCAGGGGTTAAACCCGTGGATGTGCTTGGTGAGTGCACCACTTGTCTTCCCCGTCTCCGCGTGGGCTCGTGTCTAAATGGGTAAGAGAACGGGCTCTGGCATTGTTACTCTATTAGTTCCAGGCTCGATTCCTGGCGGTGGCAGTGAATTCTTTTATTTGTTTGGGGGTGTTTTCTGTGGACACCAACGGTCGCGAAAGAACCCTTGGTGGTAGAGGTAAAAAGCTTTGCTTTGAAACAGACGTTCGCTGCCTTATAAGCAGTGCGGTTTCGCTTTGCATGTCGTGGGCTGCTTAAATAGAATTGTCATTTTGTGAGTGGCGAAAAAAGTTGGTGCGAACGGGCATGCTGCTACTGCGTTCCTACCTGCCGGTCTGGATACAGAGAAGCGGCGGCCGTCCGATGCCCTCCGATCTGTGGTGGCGGCCCTCGCGGTAGCCTTTGTCCCCGTACGAAACTTTGCCGGGAGTTTCTTGACCATAGAAGCATTGAAGGACTCTCATACAACGTCGGATACGAACGAAAGGACACGCATTTATATCAAGTGCCGCGCATGCTCGGTGAAGTTTGTTCAATGCGCAGTCGATGGTAGATGCTCGGCAGCAACGGTCTCCAGCCGAGCCCGCCACCTACGTCATACCAACCAAGCGGGTTTCCACCAGAACATCAAAAATGTAAATTCCTGGTAATTCATGCCACTAAGCTACTCGTGGGCTGCGAGGTGTGTCGTAGTGGAAACCTCCGGAAGGATTTTGACCGCGACGGTTTGCAGAAGTCGTCAAGGCAGTTGAACGCAAACAAACAGTGTAGTTTACTCAAAAATAAGATTTTCGAGTTTTGTGACCAGTTCGTGCGTTCGTGGATAATGACGGAAAGGCGGGCTAGAAGGAGAAATCCATCGTTCACGAGGGGAGCTCGTAGGGCACTGGAAAAAATAAGTAGGGTCTAATCGTCGTAGAGATTGAAATCGACACCCCAGAATAAGGAGCAAATTCAGCTCGCTTCAAATAATGC
>NW_027526306.1:6118793-6153685 GCF_048455015.1 Haemaphysalis longicornis
TTTCATCCAGAACACTGTAGATCAAAGAATATTATTCTAGACTGTTGACCTTAGTTCGAAACGCTCTCCTTATCAAAAGAGATAACAAGTGCGGCATAAAAATAAAGAATGGAACACGGGCTTCACTTGGCACGCGGATAACACATAAATCCCGGCGCAGCCGGTTCGCGAAAACAAAACATAAACAAACCCAAGGCATGGTTCGCGGCATTTTCGCCAAGAACAGAATATAAACAAACCCAATGCACGGTTCGCCGCGTTACCCCACCTCTAACAGTGCATCGACCAGACGCTAAAATAAAAGACAGTCGGAAGAAACAACAAAAATCAAGCACCTACCCTCCCGGAAACCCCTGTGTACATGCGACGCATAGGCGGAGCGGAGCGCGCATAACGTTGAGGGGAGTGCGTAAGCCGGTCCCAGTCGATGACGACGTTGGCGTACTTGTAAAGCGGCGTGGACTCTAGGTGTTTGAGCCAAGCGTGGATGTTGCTTCGCCGGAGAACGGCACACCGGTTATATGCGCAGCGCGCCCGAAGGAGAGGAAACTGCGGAAGAGAGAGTACTGCACATGCGCCGGCCCCAGCGCGTCTGCCGCGGCTATGACGCAATGTTCCGCGGCTATGACGCAACACAATCCACTTTAATCCAATCCAAATACAATCCAATCCAAGCCAAGCCAATCCAAGCCAATCTAATCGAATCCCAATGCCCCTCGCGAGAGAGTGTTCGATATCGGAGAGGAGAGGGGGTGAGCGGCGGAGAGCGCAGCTGGCGCGGCGAGGAGAATGGGGGAGGGGCGGACAACTCCGTCGACGACGACGCCGGAGGGACAAGGCGAGTGAATCAGATGCTCTGCATCTAAAAAGTTCGTCATCTTGTGTAGTAATGTTTCAGGCGAACCACGTGGACGACTTGGGCTGCGTGCGTCGTCATGATGTTCCGGAATCAGCGTCGGGGATCACCTCGTAGGTAAGTTGGCCAACACGTCGTAGTATGGTAGAGTCCGAAATACCGTCCAAGAAGCTTCTCACTGAGTCCGCGGTGTCGGACGGGAGCCGAAACCCACACACGATCCCCTGGGTGGTACTCGGTGTCTCGGCGTTGGAGGTTGTAGCGTCCGGCATCCACCAGCTGCTGGTCCGTTGTACGAACTCGAGCGAGCTGGCGGGCCTCCTCCGTGTGCTGGAGGTATCCGTGGACGTCGGGGTTGATGCCGTCGTCTTGTAAATGCGGAAGCATGGCGTCAAGCATCGTAGACGGCCGTCTTCCATAGACAAGCTCTTACGGTGTTATCTGGTCATCTGCGTAGTTCCCTGGATAGCTGTGTTGTACGCAAACGGGACATACGGGAGAATTTGGTCACAAGTCTTATGTTCAAGGTGGACGTACGTTGAGAGCATATCCGCTATTGTCTCGTTCAGAAGTTCGGTTAGTCCGTTCATTTGGGGGTGGTACGCCGTCGTTCTTCGGTGATCCGTGTTGCTGTAGCGTAATATTCCTTGCATCTGCTCTCCGCAGTAAAGCCGTTCCACGGTCCGTGATTAGGACTTCAGTGGCTTCATGTCGCAGCACAACTTGGTTTATGAAGAACTTCGCGACTTCTTGTGCAGTCCCCCCCGGAAGAGCGGTGGTCTTTGCTTAGCGCGTCATGTAGTCTGTCGCTACGACAATCCACTTGCTGTCGGATCGTAACGAAGGGAACGGGCCCGAGAGGTGCATTCCAATCTGCTATAAGGGCCTCGAGGACGGCGATCGGCTGCAGAAGCCCGGCGGGTATTGTCGTCGGCGATTTTCGCCGCTGGCAGTCACGGCAGGTTCGTACGTATTGGGACACATCGGTTGTAAGGCGGGACCAGTAGTCCTTGGCCTTGATTTTTCCAATAGTGGGTGCTGTGCCAAGATGTCCGGACGACGGGTCGTCGTGGCACGCTTTCAAAATTTCGTCGCGAAGTCCTGCAGGGATTACAAGAAGATAATTTTTTCTCGTTCCGAGGTTGAAATTTTTTTCACGAGGATGGAGATTTTGAGGCTGAATGCTGGTAAGGTGCGCTTGAGGGCCCTAGGCACAGCGACACTGCGTCCTTCGAGGTGGTCGATCACGACGCGCCCCTCGGGGTCGGCATGCTGCTGGGCGGCTGGGTCGCTCTCAGACACGACTCCGGAGAACGCGCTGTCTGCATTGGAGTCTTGAGGCGGTGGGTAGTCGGGGGCGCGGGACAGACAGTCGACGTCGGAGTGTTTCCTGCCGAATTTATAGACGATTGTAACGTCGAATTTTTGCAGGCGCAAGCTCCATCGCCCAAGACGGCCAGAGGGGTCCTTCAAATGGGCGAGGGAACATAGCGCATGGTGGTCTGTCACAACAATGAACGGTCTACCATACACGTATGGGAAAATTTTGAAATGGCCCATATGATAGCCAGGCACTCTTTCTCGGAGGCAGCGTAGCTTTTCTCCTCCGACATACCACGGCTGGCATAAATTACCTTTTCGCTACCGCTTTGCTTTTGGATGAGGAGAGCACCCAAGCCTGTTTCACGGGCGTCCGTGCGCATTTTCTCTACGGTGCTTTCGTCGAAATTAGTGAGAACAGGCGGGCTTTGCAGGCATTGTTGCAGTTCGCAGAATGATTCCTCTTGGATACTATCCCAGCTGAAAGGGGTGGTATTTTTCCTCAACCTTGTGAGTGGCTCTGCAATTACGTGCGAAGTTTGCGACGAAGCGCCGGTAGTATGCGCACAGTCCGAGAAATCTTCGCACGTCATCTTTGTCTTTCCATCTTGGGAAGTTCACTATGGCTGAAGTTTTCGCCGGGTCAGGCAGGACTCCCGCGGCCTTCACTACATGGCCCAAAAACTTCAGTTCCTCTTACGCGAAGCGGCACTTTTCAGGCTTCAGCGTTAACCCCGATGTACGGATGGCTTCGGGTACAGACTCCAACCTCGCAAGGTGTTCGTCGAAAGTCCTGGAGAATACCACACGTCGTCGAGGTATACGAGGCAGGTGTGCCACTTCAGGCCAGCTAGCGCAGTGTCCATAACTCTTTGAAATGTTGCTCGCATCGGGTATAGCCCAAACGGTTTCACCTTGAACTCGTATAGGCCGTCCGGGTTATGAGTACAGTCTTCTCTCAATATCTCTCGTCTACTTCAATTTGCCAGTAGCTTATCTTCAGGTCCATTGATGAGAGTATTCGCGGGGCAGGGGTGGTTGAGAGCGTCGTCGATTCATGGCAAGAGGTATACGTCCGTTTTGGTAATTTTATTCAGTCGCCGGTAGTCAACGCATAACCTCAATGTACCGTCTTTTTTCCTTCACGAATACGACCGGAGCAGCCCAGGCGCTTTTTGATGGCTGTATAATGTCGTCGCTGAGCATGCCTTCTACTTGTGTCCGGATGGCTTCCCGCTCGTGTAAAGACACGTGGTGCGGTGACTGTCGGGTAGGCCGGGCTCCATCTTAGGTTATAATTCGGCGCTTCGCCACGGGTGCCTGACGTAATTTTAAGTTCGACGAAACATTCGCTGTAGCGTCGGAGCAAATCTAATAATTTTTGCCGATTATCTGGCGGCAGCGCCGGATTCACGTCGAAAGGATGCGTCAGCTTGAAAGTATCTGCGCGTGCGCGTGAAAGTTGGCGATCACGATCACTTTACTTCTTTCTTGCGTTTCTTCGAAGAACGCAATTGCAACGCCCTTGTTTAGATGCTGACATTCCTCGGTGAAATTAGTTACCAAAATGTGGTATTCGCATTGCTTGAAGCACGCAATGCCTCTTGTGACGAAGTCCCCGTGGTCGAGAAGAAAACGTTGGTCACCCTGTACGATTGCGTGGACGTTAGGAGCAGCATCCTCACAGTAGACGGTGATCATAAAGCTTTCCGGGGTGGCAGGGTGACGCGATCGTCGGCGATCCTTACAGCAGCACGGTGTTGGAGGTTCGGTTTTAGCGACATAAAGTGATTAGAGGGAAAAGATATTGACCTTGTCTGCAGATAAAGTATTGAACCGTTGTCCGTCAACAAGTCCATTCGAAAAATTACGTCGCGGGAGCAGTTACGCACGCAGCCGGGTACGTTGTGCCGTCTATGGTGACGCGCGTCCCATCTGGCCATAACTTTCTTCAGCTTGGCTGCGAATGACCCGCTCATTACTGAGTAGTTGGCTCCCGTGTAGATGAGGGCGACTGCATCAAAGCCGTCGAAGGACAACTGGACGTCAGACGCCGGTTTCCTCAAGTTTCGGGTGCGTCGGGGCGTCGTATCTCAGCTTGTGCGTGTTCGCGGTGGGACATTATACATCTACGTTATGGTCGTCTTCTCAGCGGAAGGCTTGGTTATGTCGACGCGTCGCGGCGTGTCGTTGTCATCGTCTTCTGGAGTCACGTCCGGATCAGATCGGGTCGTTGGGCTGGGGGCATGTCCTGAATCATGGGTCTTCGGCGAGTTGTTGCGTCGTTAGAGTGTTTTAATGTTTACCTTATTTTAGTGTTTTCATTTTTTAAATTTACCTCCAGAAGTTTCTGCTTTTGGTTTCCCCTACGTGGGCTGGGGGACCTTCCACGTGCGAAGTCAGATTTGCTACGGCGGCTCGGCGATTGGTATGGGTAGGGCGACGGTGAATGGTTGAAACGGGCTGGGCCACGGCTGGTTTGAGATAGGTAGTCGTCGATCTTGCGTGGTCGTTGCCCAGGGAGAGGCCGAGGTGCGTCGATGGACAAACCACCAAGTCTGAGTCTCTTGTATGGGCAGCGACGATAGATGTGATCGGCCTCTCAGCAGTGGTAGCACAGAGGACGATTATCCGGTTTTCGCCATACGTCCGTCTTCCTCAGTGTCTGGTTGTGGACTACAGGGGGTCCATCGGGCGACAGTGGGCGGCGGTACGGCGGGGCCTCTTGACGATGTATTATAACAGGGCGGGGTCGATGAACAGGTGCTGAGTAGGTCATAGCTTGTGGCTCGCGGGGTGCTTCGGATGACGTAGAAGTCACCAGTGCCTGTTGAACCTCTTCTCGGATGACATCAGTTAGGGAAGCGACTAGAGGTTGCAGCGTAGTTGGAAAAACGTGCCGAAGCTCCTCTGTGATGACTGCGTGGATGGCCTCGCCTAGTGTATCGGAGCTAATCGCCCCGGCACCGATCGTCTCCCAAGTAAGCGCATTTATAGGGCGGTCGTACTGCCTCGTACGAATTGCCAGCGTCTTCCTCAACGCGGCCGCCTCAGACGCGAATTCGGCCACAGTATTCGGGGGGCTGCGGACAAGGCATGCGAAGAGCTCCTGCTTGACCCTTCGCATCAGAAACCTTAGTTTCTTTGCTTCGGTAATTTCTGGGTACGCACGGCGAAAAAGTCGCTTCAACCCCTCAACGGACACGAGCACGCTTTTATTGGGATGCTTCGTGTCTTAAAAGCAGTTGCTCGGCTCGTTCCTTGCGTACCAGAGTCGTGAACGTTTTTGAAAGCTCGGTCTTGAATAACTGCCAGGTCGTCAGCGTACGTTAGTGGTTCTCGAACCAAAACCGTGCGGAGTCTTCAAGGTAGAAAAACACTTGCCTGAGAGTTTCGTCGTCATCCCACCGGTTGTTCGGACCCTCGCGAGATGCTCCAGCCATTCCTCTGGATATTCCGTAGGTGACCCGTGAAAAGATGGTGGCTCCCAGGGTTGCTGCAGAACTACAGGAAAGCTCGGTGCGTTGGTCATCATGGGTGCGTTGTTCATGGCACCAGTTGTCACGTCTTCCACCTTCAGTTTATCCGGCAGTAGTCGAAAATCCGGCTTCAGGCCTTGCTGTCAGCGGATGGCACGAGTTGGGCTTGGTTGACGACTTGAAGAGGGTTTAGGGTGCATGTACCCAGCACCTCCACCACATGTTACGAAGCCAAAGACGACGCAGTTGCCTGGAAGGAAAACACGTAGATTGGATCGAACTTGTGCTCCCCTAACAATTCAAAAAATACACAGGTGGTGAAGCAATAGTCAACAAAGTGACGTGTGCAAGCGAGCTTCGACGAGTCGAATGCCGCGGCGTCTGCTTTGCGGGAATTTATCTTGGGCGCATGTGTTTCTCGAACCGTCGATTTTATTCAGAACACTGTAGATCAAAGAAGAGTATTCTACACTGTTGACCTTAGTTCTAAACGCTCTCCCTATCAATTAGATAACACGTGCGGAATAAAAATAAAGAATGGAAGACGGGCTTCAGTTGGCACGCGGAAAACACAGATAACAGAGCCCGGCGCAGCCAGTCGGCCAAAACAAAACATAAACAAATCCAATGCATGGTTCACGGAACTGTGACCAAAAAGAAAACATAAACAAACACAATGCGTGGTTCGCGGCAATATTGTTGCGTTGCTGTGTTGGCGAACAGTTATTTATGGGCGGGTAATTCATTTATGTACATTTTTATGCCCTGCACCATGTCGCAATACCAGAAAAAAGTGCGGGTGAAAACAAAACGCAGAAATGATATACCGAAAGTGTTCCTAGATTAAGCGAAGTTCAAAGATGACAACAGAAGGGAGGACGAAAAAAGATTAAATCTCAGTGTTACCTCCTTCTTCAAATGTATTAGCGACAGCTTCGTATAACAGGCTGAGGCGTATTCCTGATACACAACTGGCCTATTTGTATGCAAAAATTCACATCATTAGACAAGAAAGAGTACTGCCGGACTTCTTGGCTGTGTACTAGAAGAACGAATAAATGAAGAACATTTATAAGCAGGGATGGCTGGCCGTATAGGGGAAAACAGTGGGGAAGGCAGAAGGAAAGCAGTATTAACGGCCTCAAATGGAGGAAGTATGGGGAAAGCTCCTAAATACGTTGAAAGTCTCTTTTACGCCTTCTGTAGGACCGGTGCAGTCCTCTTAACTAAGGAACCGTGCAGGCCGGTGCGTCCCCCGAGGCCCTATGAGATCACTGCTGTTTTGTTCCATACAAGATGTTCAAGGTTGGGTTTCACCACCTGTTACATGCATACCAGCACAGGGAAAGAGGGCATGGCGATGCTGTCGCAGTTGATAGAACAAAGATTGTCCTTATCTGCTACGCAGTAATTACCGCCCGGCGGGTTTTGCTGGAGGTAGGTTTGCCTCCCCCTGGGCACGACACCATTCTTGTGGGCGTTTCCAGACCGTGGTTATTAAGGATGACTTGTGCGGCTTTAGAAAGACCAGAAATCACGGTACACGAGTTGACGGGCACTGTCGATAGCAGATAGTGGTAATGAGACGTTTGGCAGGGCAGCGGCACTGCAAGCCGTTCGCTGTTGGAGGAAAAAAAGTCCAAGAACACGTTGCCGAGGCATCTACGTGTGTATCCCAGGATGTAAGGCGCGGTAGCGATACTTCGACTCCCACGGAGCGTTGCCGTATGCAGCTGCTGCATTTCCGATCTTAGCTTCACGAGGACGAAAGGTTATCTAAAAGAGAAAGACTACCAACCAGGGTTTTTAATCCCCGTGTACCACGAGAGTCAAAGGCTCTGTGCGCTTCGGTGGCTTAAAATATGAGCATGAATTAAAGGTTCGAAATACGAGGTGTTGCTCAATTTGAGCAAGGAGGAGTCAGTGCCAGTGTATCAAAATGCTTACTCCGTCATGTCTAGTCCAGGCTGAAAAAATTCGCCGTTTTCAGAGAGAGAGAAAGAAAGAAGACATTTGTTGAGGAAGAAATTGTGGTGGTTTACGAAAATGGGGTAAAGGAATGGCAGGGAGCTCAAAGGTGGAACCTGAGTCTTCGGCACCAGAAGCAGCAGCTCCTGCCCTTGCCCTCTCAATCAGCTCGCGCTGATCTTGAGGTAACGAGCTGGTCAAAAATGCGTCCCATTCTTCGAAGAAGGGAAATATGTTATGTTTAAGTCGTTCTCCCCTTGCCACAGCTTTGGACATGGCTAGGTTGCGTGCAAGAGGGTGGATAATTCCCCTATTTTAGCAGAGTTTGAAGTTAATGTCTGATGTTCCCACTTTACACCTTAACGCAGATGGATTTTCGGATAACTATGTTTTTCGGCCACAAAGTTTTTCATGAGGAAGACAGAAGTTGAGGGCGTATTCTCTGTCATTATCACCAACATCCTATTTAGGACGGCTGCAGCGTGAACGCCTCTCCTATAGACCTTCCCCCGCTGTGGTTCTCAGCTTCCCAAGTCCATTGTTTGCTCCGAATACTGTTATTTCATCCATCCATCTAGAAAATGCCCGTCCCCTCCTTCTGAACCGGTCCATGCATGCTCATTCTGTTACCCTGGTGGTGCACCCTTTGTTAGTTCGGCTCATGTTCGAAATTGCGATGTAAAGAACTGCCGTATATGCTCTCCTGATCATGGTGTTTCTTTGACCTTCTTTGGTGCGGGTAACTTTGTGGTACGACAGGCTCCGCAATATTGTGGTCATGATCAGGGGTTGCATAACTCTTGTCGTTTCTTTTCTTTTTTTCTTGTTCCTCCTTCTTGGTTGGAGGTGTCGCTTGTGGGCAATAACTGGATATATATTTTCCGTTTCTGGCAATTGTGGGTTGGAAAAAATGCCCGCTTGTCTAGAACCCCGCTGATCATTCTTACGTGGCTGTGTTCTGGGAAAATTTTCGTGCCTATTTTTAGGTCGATTTTTAACTTGGCCACGTGGCGCCATGTGCCGTTTACGTTTACAAAACCAAACTTTCAGTGAAGGCGTGACCGTGGGAATATTGAAAAGTATTTTGAAAACCTATGGGATTATACGCTATATGATATATAGTGGGCTTAATTTAGCTATTTTAGGTTTATATACGCCTTCCTTCCTGAATTTCTGAGAAACCGGCGCTAATAATTTGTCCCGTGTTTTAGTTAGGTCACCACAATTAGTGCCAGCAAAAGTCCCGGTGGGAATGCTAAGCCCAAAGACGCTGGTTTAATTCCCTGCCGCGGCGTCCATTCGTTTGATGGAAGCGCTACACAAAAACACCAGTGGTCGACCTTTCGGCGCACGTTCAAAATCCTAGAGTGGTCAAAATCTCTCCGGAGGCTTCCACTGCGACACACCTCGCGGCCCACGAGTAGCTTCACTTCACTGCACTTTATTTCCTTAAAGACCCCCGAGGGGGTATTACATAAGGGGTGGGTTAACAAATAAAGTTTTTTTTTATTATTGACAGGGGTTTTCATTGCGAAAGATGTGCAGACAGTTGGTCGAAAAATGTTGCTGGACAGGAAATGGCCACGACGTCGTGGGGAAGATCATTCCAGTCGTACGCAGTCCGTAAAAAAAAGGACATAGAAAAAGTGGTCGTTCTAATACGTGGACGGGCAACTTGAAGTGGATGACGAGTGCGGTGAGATATGCGGGCTGGTGGAATGATGTAGGGATGACGGAAAGGGCTATGAAAAATTTTCTGAAACAGGCAGAGGCTGGAAATGCGACGGCGGACGTGAAGGTTTAAAAGAGCAGATTCTTTTTTGAGGGATGACACACTAATATTATACGCATATGAAGAATGAATGAACCTAGTAGCACGGTTTTGAACTGCTTCAAGTGAGTCGATGAGATATGCTTGGTGTGGGTTCCAGATTGCAGACGCATATTCCAATTTAGAGCGGATAAGGGATTTGTACGCCTACAGCTTGACATTCTGGGGGGCGTGGCGAAGGTGACGTTTCAGAAAACCTAAAGATTTGTTTGCAGACGATATAATGTTAGTAACATGCAGACGCCAGTTAAGATCATTGCATAGGGTGACACCGAGATACTTATATGATTGCACGTGTTCGAGGGCGACGTTAGCGATTGTGTAAGGGAACAAAGAGGGGTTGCGACGGCGGTGGAAAGAGACTGTTTTACATTTGTCGGGGTTAAGTTTCATAAGCCAGGTGTCACACCATTCCTGCACGTGGTTAAGGTCATCTTGAATAGCGGTTTGATCTGTCGGGTTAGTGATTGAGCGATAGATTACACAGTCGTCAGCAAACAAACGGATACTAGAGGAGACATACGAAGCTAGGTCATTAATGTAAATTAAGAAGAGAAGGGGACCGAGAACGGAGCCTTGTGGGACACCTGATGTTACTGGAAGGGGGTTAGAGGGCACTTCATCGAGTGAAACAAACTGGGAGCGGTTAGTTAGAAATTCCTCAATCCAAGTTAAAATATCAGTGTGTATATTTAAAGATCTAAGTTTCATTAGCAGTCTCTTATGAGGTACCTTGTCGAACGCTTTTGAGAAATCCAGAAATATTACGTCAGTCGGTAGGTTAGTATCGAGACTTGTGTGCAGATCCTGGACAAAAAGGGCTAATTGGGTTTCGCAAGAGTAGCCCTTACGGAACCCGTGCTGGGCAGGATGGAAGAAGTTATTGGCGTCAAGAAAGTGAATGATTTGGGAGTAGATGACGTGTTCCATGATTTTACAGGGTACGCTTGTAAGAGAGATTGGGCGATAATTAAGGGGGCTGTCTTTGTTACCTGATTTAAAGACCGGAGTGACCTTCCCCACCTTCCAGTCGTCTGGTAAGTGGCCTGTGCGAAGTGACTGTGAGAATAACAATGACAAAATCACTGAAGAAATAGATTTCGTGTTTTTAAGAATTTTAGAATTGATTTCGTCCACACCTGCTGAAGAAGACAGTTTCAATTTTTCGATAACAGACAGTACACCCGATGGAACAAATGTGATAGGCGACATATTAGACAGGATACAGTTCGGTAACGCAGGAAACGGTATATGGGTTTCGTTGGTAAAAACATATGAAAAGGCAGCATTGAACAATTCAGCGCTGTCAGCAGGACTCATATCATCGCCAGCTTCATTTTTCAATGTAACAGTGCGGGATTCCTGCGGGTTAATGATTTGCCAAAATTTTCTGGGGTTATTGGTTAGAATCTTGGGCAAGTCTGTGTGAAAAAACGAGTGTTTCGCGCTGCGTATGGCGAGCAAATATGCTTTTTCGGCCGCGTAGTATTTATCCCAATTCTGAGCTATAGGTTTTATCTTGGCAGCCCGAAATAATCGTTTTTTCTTATTGTCTAGTTTTTTCAGGGTTTTTGTGAACCATGGTTTCTGACAAGATGCGCGAAATGTGGTTTTCGGTATGTACTTTCTTGGTATGTACTTAGTGGCATGAATTACCAGGAATTTACATTTTTGATCTTCTGGTGGAAACCCGCTTTGTTGTGATGTCGTAGGTGGCGGGCTCGGCTGGAGACCGTTGCTGCCGAGCATCTACCATCGACTTCGCACTGCACAAACTTCACCGAGCATGCGCGGCACTTCGTGTAAATGCGCGTCCTTTCTTTCGTATCCGACGTTGTATCATTGTCCTCCCTTCCAAACTTCTGTTGCCGTAGCGTGACATCCCAGGTTTAGCGGAGCCCTCGATTATTGCTGCCTGAGTCACGGCTTCCGCGTGGCGGCGGTGAAGTATTTCCGTGGACGCCTGACGAGCACGGCTGATAGCGGACGGCTAGGAGCCACGGCTGAACCAAAACATAAGCCTTAAAACGATATCGCGTTAAAAATCTGGATTAAGGAGGGAAAGTTGGGCTAGTTAGTTGGACAATACTGGGTACATTGTACTAGCGCAAGAGACGCACCACACGAGTAAGAAAATCACAGGATGAACGCTAGACATCAACGCTAGTCCTGTGAACACCAGGGTGGCGCTAGCGTCACGATACAGGTCAAGCGCTTAAAAAGTGCAGGTTTCCCCCAAGAAACCATAGCCAGTGTGGCAAAGAGCCTTGTCACCGAAATAAAGGCACCAGACACATTGCTGAGGAAAATGTTCAGTCCGAAAGAGCGAGACCAGCGGTGGTCCCTTACATCCATGAGCCTTTACATCACCTCAAAAAGATGGCGGGAAAATGCGGAGTGCCCGTTGTGTTTTTGGCTCCCCACAAGTTGGCGAAAATGTGCCACGAAGTTAACAGCGAAGAGAAAAGTCCCGAGTGGTCGAAGAAGCACGCCACGCGCTTTGTGCCATGCAGTACTGGTGTAGTTTATTGCATTCCGCTGGCCTGCCGTAAATGTTACATTGGCCAGACGGGGCGGGGAGCATTTGGCCGACCCCGGGAGGGGAGGGGAGCACTTGGCCGACCATTGTCGCAGGTGCAAATGAACTTCAGCATTCCAAAACACACAGGTCTTGCGCAAATCACGCTCCCAACGCGAACGTGAAATCTACGAGGCATATGGTATCGATCAAGAAGGCGACGAGTGTATCAGCCATCCTTCTGTGGCCTTGTCCACTAAAGAAGTGAAGTTCCTGCCGCAAAGATTAACCCGCACACGTGTTGATTAATAATAAGTGTCCCTTTCTTTCTCTCTGTTCTCCCTTTTTTTGCGGCGTGCGCCGTTGTCATTGTATGTGTATTTTGTAATAAATTCAGTTGATGTCTAGCGTTCATCCTGTGATTTTCTTACTCGCGTGTTCCGTCTTTTGCAGTAGTAAAATATACCCAGCAAAAATATGGAGCGCTGGTGAGCGAGTGCATTGCGGCGACCGCCGAGTGTTTCCGGCACGAGCGGTGTGGTAATGCGTTAGTATGTCATGAAACGTAATTAGGCCGAAAATACCCCCGACGCATCCCCAGCTCAGCCATGAGCAGGCGCGCACCTGGCGACTTCTGCAGGTTCATTCCTTTCCCTGCAGGCCGGTGCTCCATCAGATCCAGCCTTCACTCTACTTCTTACATCATTGCCCCGCATGTGTTGAGGGCGCCACACTTCCCCACTCTATGTGGGCCTGTCCTTGTAATCCCTTCCCTTTGATCACCCGTGATGAGCAATGGGAGGGTGCGCTGGGTAGCTCCGACCCGGGCGTTCAGATCGCCTTGGTGGAACGTGCTGCCATCGTCGCGGCCAACCTCCACCCGGCGGCCACCAGGCTTCTCTAACCCCAGTCGCTCAATAAATGTTTTTCTCTCTCTCTCTCTCTCTCTCTCTCTCTCTATCTCTCTCTCTCTGCGGCACGAGCAGTGCCTTCAGCACAAAAAATTCAGCTGGCAAAAACCACGATGACCGAGAAATATGAGCGAAAAATGCCTAGCTGTTGTTGTTGTTGTTGTTCCTTTGTTTGCGGCGGATACCCACTTGGAAAATTGGCCAGGGTCTGGACCTCTAGTGGGGCTAATGTGGCCGGTTTAGAAAACTAAGCTTTAGACAAAAATTTTTTTAGAATAATCGCACAACAAATATAGTCATTTGTAGGCGAAAAGTCCTCACTATGCAGGAATCTACAAGAAAGGGCTATGCGGGAATTTGGAAGAAAAATGCCGAGCGTTCGTGAGCGTGTGCCTCGGTGCGACTGCCGAGTCCCCAGCTCCCGCAGTGCCTTAAGAAAAAAAAAATCTCCAGCGGCGTCGTCAAGCGGTACCGCTCATGTAATGCTTGGCATGAGGAGCACGACAATATAAATGCATATGATCATGCGTACTACTAACCCAGTGCAATGCAACGACTGAACATGTAAATAAAGAAGTTAAAACTTCTAAAAATGCCTGGTGATGTGTCCTTCCGTGCTCACATTAAAAGGAATGCTGCAGGTTCGCTGTCGTTCAAGCTTTGCGCGACTTAGGGCAAGCTTCGCCACTTGAGCTGGAGGAAGTCTACAATGCTAATGATGACAACGCATCCACCACTTGCCGCGACGAAAACGACGACCTCTTCGATGCTTATGACGACGAGTACTATCACCGCAACTATTAAAATAAACAATTATGCTGAAACGTAACTAAGTGTAACTACGTGCTGAAACGTAACTACGTGTAACTACGTAACTACGTAACTGCAACTGCTTCGCCATTGAAGTCCTACGCCTGAGTCCCATCTTCCATTAATTTTTTTAGCGTCGGCGTTCCTTCTCGGAATCGGGGGGGACCTCTTCGACGAGTAAGCCGCCGACCTCTGTCGTGAGGGCTAGATAGTGAGAAGGGGGACTAGAGCAACTGTATGTATAAGGAGTTGCGAGCATGATCGTTTCCAGGTACCCGCATTCTTCATGTGGCATGAGGGCAAAGTCACTCCATGTTTTCGAGCAGTGGCGTATACTCACATGGACGAAGATGCGCGTCAAGGTACTCATGAAAGTGTTCCTAAAACTAGGTATTCAATACGTTCTTCTTGGAGATGGGAATGGCTTTCACAGAATGCACATTTTTTGGAGCTAAGCATATTGGAATAACCAACCGTGCGCATGCTAAGGAGTAGAAATAACTGATAAAAACATAAACTAATGAACGTTAACCGATACAGGAAGAGCTGATATTACCAGGTGTTAGAAGCGACACGCTGCTGTTTTGTACACGCACTTTATTCTGAAAAGTTTATGATGGCATCCAAAATTACAACTAAGATAAAAAATGCATTGTCCTACCTACGGCTCACCAGCGATCTGCGAGAATATTTTTCATACGACCTCAAAAGTATCAGTAACTTGGTAGCGATGACATATTAGTCTAAAAGCTTGCAGCATTTGCCTGGACGCTAGTCCCATCTTGAAATATATTTGAGAAGATTGTGAAAGCAGTTAAGGTTCACTTTCAGCCCCTATTTTTGTATCTACGAAAAGCATCGATAATCGACGTGTCCCAGGGCATGTATGCTGCAGGATCCTTGATAAATTCTCCTACTTTGAGAACAGCCGCTTCGATGTGTCTTCTAGATGCGTCTTCAACAAACGCAGTTTCGTGTTTGGTGAGCCTCTTGCGTCGTGGGAATCCGAAATGATACAGCGTTGGTCCAATTACAGGTGTCAGTATACGGGCATCGACATCTATAGGCAGAGTAAAGTTGAGCTTATAGTCGACGACCTGCAGTGTTTTGTTAACCCTGAAATCAGAAAAAGAAAAGGGAAGTACAGGTCATGGGATATTCATCGTTCCAGTACTATTGAATAAAAGAAGAAGTGATGATAGAAGCATTCACAATGGCACCTATTGACTTTCCGTGTCCGCATATCAAGACACATCGCTGCATTTTTGCATAGTACGCTGCGTGACAACAATCACCAGTTTCATAATTGTCACATAATTAGCAAACTCAAACGATATCAACATTCTAAGCGAATAGCAATCCTTCCGAAAGAGCTTACACCTGCCAGTGGAAACCTGTATTTCTTAGAAAAAGCATATCTAGCGTACCATAACCTATTATTCTTTGTGCAGGTAGTTTCAGGATAAAGGCACACTAAAGGTTGGAAACAAGTTGGCCTGTACCGACAGATTAAGGTGCCGGGAATCCAACTTCCACATCCTCGCAACTCGTAGTTGTTTAATAACGCAGAAAATGCCAGAAACGTAAAACGGGTTCCGCCGCCCCGCAGGCTTTTGGGTACGTACTACGGTTGTAGAAATTGTACGTATAAAAACATGTAGAAACGTTTTTCCTAAAATAAACACGTCCGAAATGGTTGCTCACGTAAAATAAATGCAAATCAAAGCTTTCCGTGAACTGAAGTAACTTAAAAAACGCAGACAGCAGATTTTCTACACTGTGAGGCGGGCTCCTTCCCTCACTCTTGTCAGCCATCATGATTTCAGTTTCGCTTTGGAAATGCATTGGTATAAAATTAGCAGTCAATAATCTGCCACGGTGAACGCCCGAGCTTCTGCAAGCAATATCTCCGGCAGGAAGCGGAAAAAAAAAGCAAGAGCAACAAAATGCCGTGAATGTGTTTAAGCGGCCCGCTTGAGCTTCTAATGCGTTCTGCGCGCGAGAATGTTGCTATCGGTAAGGCGTGCCCGCGCCCTGTTCGAACCTCATTGCCCATGTAGTACCGACTTCAGAGGGTTGTCGGACAGATGCGTAATTGTGCTGTTCCCTTCACCGCAAGCCGCTATTGCTAAATAATGAGTAAATCGTGCGTGCATAGCTCTACCATTGTTATGTTTTGGGTGAATGGAACTTGGGTCCCGAAGACACTCGAGTAGGCTGCGAGAAGCGAGTGTGTATTTCACGGCAGGTTGGCGCGTCGCATAAAGGAAGGGAATATGAGGTGGACGTCATTTCGAGACGAGGTGGAATGAAGGCTCGCGTTTGAGCGACGCCCAGCCGGGCAGCCGCTTTATCACGATATTTGAAACGGCGCTTGTCGCTGCTTCTTCCGCGGCTGCGTGAAGACTGGGTTTCAGGTGTTGGCCGGCACAACAACCAGTGTATCGGTGAAAAGCGTTTCTCGTTCAGTCGGGGGAAAATAATAAAAACGAAACCCAGCTTTCTCACTCAAAGAAACGTTCGCGGTGGTCAGCTATGCCTTGGTGACGTAAAAGCTACTGTTGCCAGCCTGCGAGCGCCAAGCGACCATGGACCAATCCCTGCTAGCCGCAACCGTTGACGCTCTATATCGCACCGGTGCGTCGCTAAAATTTGTGATGCGATGTCTACGTCACGAAAAAATAAAAGGGAAGCGGTAGAAAGAAATACCAGCTTTCCTTGCGGATTCCTGGGGAAATAACGCATCGTTGCTCGCGGAGCAAAAGCTGAATGTGCTACAAAACATATGATCTCTCAGTTAAAACAATATTTCATTCACCCTTTAGTGTCCCTTTAACACTACAGCAACTGGTTGAAAAGGACACAGAGTTCTTTCGCAATCGGAAAAGGTTGTTTTGGCTCTGGCACGTTTAGCGGGATATGCACCTGTCAACCTATCGGACCTGCTGAAATATGGTAGGAGCAAGCAAAAATATACACTTTGCTGTTTCGCTTACAGATTGTGTTATGCTTTCCCTGTGGTCTGCTTGAAGCCGGTATGCAAAACACTTGAGTATTTTCTAAAACCTAGTCAGTGGTTCAAAGGAGAACCTACATTTTCTATCTGTATATGGTTTGGGGAAACGATGTTTGGTATATCTTCGAAACAAAAAAATTTTTACAGTTGGGAAGGGCACAACGCAGCAGTCTCGTATTCCCTTATTCGATTTAAATAATGTTTCATGCCTAAATATTTATTGTTTCAAAACCAATGCTGGCGGTCAGATCCTAGGGCGAGGTTTGGTGGCTGCACGTAAAGCTATATTTCCACAGGGGGATAGTACCCCTCTATTACACATGTTGTCCTAGGGAGGATTTGTTGCGCTAGCATTACTTGAAAAAAAAACAAAGCAGGTAAAAAAACTGGCACAGGTGTTTTATAGGAGATAAACTGCGAGCTGAGAATAAACAGCCAAAAACAAGGTCTCGTCTTTGTTTTTTTCTGAATAGCAAAAAGTCCGACACGAATCATCGGAAAAGCACTACAAACATAACTACAGAAGCACTAGTTCAAAGTGTATTTTATGCAGGCTTCGCAATGTTTTTCTAGAGTAACTTTAGCCGCCTTGCGCCGCCGTCCCGGTTTGCGTAATGCAATGGTTAAGATCCAGGCAATGCCTGCTGTAGTAAACTGGCGAACTTCAATTGGCTGGCGGTTGTTCCTTCATTTGAAACAGGTACTAGATAGTGTATACAAATATTAGAGCTCAAAATGACCCCGAATATGAATGAACACAAATCCTTCTGTGATGCCTGATCCACTTGTGTTTGCGGTGTCCTTTGAGACGAAGGGTAACTTCTTTTTTGCAATGATAGTTCAGTATAAAGTCACATGGCCAGGTACATTACCGGGAGCCCTAAACATGTGGGTTTATTTTTGTCATTTATGCAAATTCGCACTCTGGACGTAGATGCAATGAACCGTGTTAAACGCAAGCCCTATGTGGGTGTGAATTCCATGAACGGTGTATAATAAATTGGTCTTTTCTTGTGACACGATTTTAATTGTCATCGGATCCACTAAAATGGGAAGCAAGCCGGGTATGCGGCTGGTTATATTATTGTTTTGTACATGCCTGTACTTTTCAAAGCCAGGAGATATTCGAAGCAAGGCAACACAGTGAGAATTTACTGAATGTTTTTGTTTCTATATTCACATCCTGACACGGTAGATAATTTGGGAAAAACATCTTAAATTTGTTGTGTCATTACATAGAGAACAGTTCCCTTATAGCTACACTGAGAGGAAAACTGACTGCGAATTACCGGGTGGGCTATTCACTTTTTGCGTTGCATGTTTGAACAAAACCATGATACTCACTCCCGAACTTCCAGCACAGCACTCAGTCCGTAAACATGAATGTCTGCTCTCCCTTTGATGCCAACATTCTTCGCTATAAGTTGAACCGTAATGTTTTGGAAGAGCAGAGCAACGCGAGCGACGAGACCGCACTCCTCAGCGCTGACAAAGATGTCACCGCCCCTTCTGATGTTGGAGAGTCCGTAGACGGTCACGTTAAATAACGAGTCCGCTTTGTCTGTCCAAGTGATGTCAGAATAGTTGCCTAATCGGAGCGGATCCAGGCCATTGTCGAGGACGATACGCCTTATGCAGTAGTCAAAGATGCTCAAAGCGCTGCGATTTTCCCACTGGATAGGATCAAACATATCTGAATGGATATCCTCGACCCGGTATCGTTGCCGAAATAAATTGATATGTGACGCCTCGTCCTCTGGCTCAGGTATTGGATGCTTCCCATCTGAAACGATGATAGAAAGAAGGGTAGGGGATACCAAGATATTTTCACGTTTGAAAAGGTTTATTGGTAACCTTCACTTTGTATAATTGAAACAAAATTTGGTTGTAAGAAAGAAATGAATAAAGGACAGAGGGTTTGCGAACAAGTTTTTTGGTCATCGTTGAAGGTGTAAATAAACGTGCGGGTGATATTTTAAAATAGTTTTTTTGCCCTTACGCTTCGAATACAGCAAATTCTACTGGCTTGTGTACGGTTCGGGTTTTCAGGTGCACAACGTTTACACATTATATGTTTTTTTCTCAAAATAACTCATAGGCCTCAGTGGTTCCGAGTAGCTCTTCGCATACGCCCGGAATATGCCGCATACTCGTTGGGCCCTTTGAGTAGTTTGAATATAACTATCCTTATCGTCTTATAACATTTATAATAAGTTACCAACTACCAGCAAGTCATGATGACGAAGGCTGACTCTAGCGTCATTCATATAATTTGAGCCTTAGATTAAGTAGGTGTTCTCGGTATTCGTGTTAATTTGTGTTTGAAAACTACGGCTTTTGTGAACTAGTAAAGTGACCATGTCATGCTCTCTTTTGGTCACCCTTATACGCGAATAAAAATTAGCGTCTTTCAGTTTTTCGGTACTAATTCGGCGAGAGCTCTCGTTATGGCTGCAAGTACATCCAACATGGTGTCACATTCCGCAACACTAATTTAACTGTCTAAGAACAGGCTGGGTAAAGTTCGCGCATTCCGCAACACTAATTTAACTGTCTAAGAACAGGCTGGGTAAAGATCGCGCAAACACAACCACGGGGCTACCTAACTTATGTGAAGCATAGGAACCGAATGAGCCAAAGTAAGTGACGGAGAATTGCGCTAAGTGAGTGAGACAGGCAATTTGATGATATTTATGGCACTCATAAGGGGCCAAAAAAGAATACTCCTGTACTTAGTATAATTCTTAGCATAGATAAATACGGTAAAGTATAGTAGTAAAGAATAGTATAAATTCTTTGAATAAAACACTCACAAACACGACAAACAGGCATTTCGGTTCGAAAAGACAAGATCCTTGAAATGGAGCTTCTCCTTGTTTATGAAGCTGTACCGGTGACTTTGCTTCCCTATTCTCTCAAGGAGACAGATTGTTGCTTGCACACATTTCAAAGCCTTGTTTTCGAGGCTCTGCGTGAGCCTGACTGCTGAGGTGAAGAGCATCAAACTTGTTCCCACGCGTAACCGGGAGACAGAGTATAGATGTGGCTGATGCTGGACGCCACTGTATACTTGTGACCACAGAACAGTAAACTTTGCGACGTACTTTTAAGAATTTGGGTCGGAAGCAAAAAATCTATCAGGCGTAAAATTGAACATTAAGCCTTTCGTATTCCCAATCTCTAACAGTTAGTTTGGTACCCTCTATTTCTCCTGGAACCGCGGGATAATTGCAGACACAACTGCTATAGCAATCGACGGTGAATTCGATGTGGATGCGGTGGGATCTAAAAGGGAATGATTTCCGCGTTTTGTGTAGCAAAAATTCAGCTTACGATACTTCACCGATCTCGCAGAACTGACCAGCCAATGGTGCGATTGCACTGATTTGACATTATTCAACAATGCGTCTGCAGTTGGGGGAATGCTGATAACTCTGTGTTATAGCGATAACTAAGTCATTGTGGCCGTCCTTACTGAGTGAAAATGAAGGATGGAGTATATTGCTCCCACATTTTCTGACCACAAACTTTACATCTCTCTTGGTGATTAGGGTGTCCAGACAAAAATGGCATTAACTTTTTCGCTTTTTCTGGCAGACTAGAAAAAAATAGTGCAATACACGTACCTCCGGCTTTGGTTCCGTTCCTGGCGTAGAGCTCCACCATGTATAAGAAATGTTGCACGAGTTCTTGAAGCACTGGGTCCAACTTTTGGGTAACCTTGTCCCTGATGTTGTCATATGCCCATCGGTTTGCAAGAGCGAACACAATGCTGCGATTGCCCTCGTTGCGGACGTTGACTGCAGTCCGTTTGGTGTCCGATGCGAAAGCTTCGAGTACCAGGTGTGTGGGGACCGGCCTACGTTGGAAGTTTCAACGCGCAGGCAAATTATGTGCAGACCCCACAACAGACAAAATGGGCTACGACCCAAACTGTAAGTATAACGGCCAAGGGTACAAAAATAAAAACAACTAGCGAGTCAGAAGAACAAATAATTGGTCCTCTAAAATTCACAAATGGCACAACTAGTTTCTTCTCAAAATTCACTTTAGACCATTACTTACATGAAGACGCATACAATTGCCTTCTTTATGTTCTCTAGATAAGATTTATTTAAAAGGTAAAGGTGAAAGGTTTTAAGGTGAAAAAATTCTGATTCACTCTTTTACTATTCTCCCATCAGTTGCAACACAAGCTAGCAAATTTAGGAAGTTTTTAAACGAAATTGCCCACTCCCTGACTGATACAGACGAGTGCACATTCTACAGGCCCAGTACCCCTGCGTGCTTTACACATGAGCGAATGACTCGAGCAAGGTCAGCCACAGATCCGGTGCTGTCACCGACAACAGTGTACAGAGTTGTGGTGGCGGCTGGCAATTTCCTCCAGAGGGCAGCAGGAGGCGCCACGCCATACGTTAGTCCTCACTAGGAGTTAGGACTAACGTATGGCTAATGTGAGGACTGAGTGAGCCCCGCAACAACATGGGCGCACTGAAGCCGGCTGTTATTTTGCAGTTACGGGTCTCCTGATTAAGCTCGCCGAATATGTGGAGAAATTCTTTCAATGGAGGCCCTTCGAAAATAGGTGCGCGCGGACACATGAACCCCGGAGGAGTAAGCTGCACGCGCTAGAACGCCTAGGCTAAGCCTTGCATGACGACGACCAAAACGATAGCACTTTCATAGCTCACTGATCTGTCTGCGCCATGCGAAGATGACATCTGCATTAAATACATCTACGGAAGTGTGCCTTTCATTGTTACTTGAAAGCAAGTGCGGAATCCGTGACGGTGGTTTGATGTGGGCTGGTTGACGTAATTTTTGACAGCATAGTTTATAAGTGGCAATTGGGGGTGAATGCCCTAAATTAATTTATTAGGGGCAGTGCCCTTATTTCTGTACAATCCAAACGAATTCTAGGTTGCAAGTTGCAATGCAAGTCCGGGGATGACTTACGTTTCAAAAAATGCGCGCTAGTTCAACCTGTGAATGTGCTTGGAAAGCAAAGCTGAAACCGGCACCCCCAACGGTTACCCATGCGACATCACTTAAATTCACTCACGTGGCTCTACAAATAGTGAAACCAGAGACAAGTGAAATGCACTCGACCACACCCTTTCTTACTTCAAAGAGATATTCTTTGCTAAGTTTAAATCAATGCATGAATAATGAACGGTGTTTGCTTGGGTTGTATTGGTGTAGCACATAAGTGGAAACTATTTTTTTATAAAATTAAGGCAAGATCGGACCCGATGTTAGGCAATCTACGAGTGAAACGTAAGCGCAAACAGACACACGGACGAGAAAAGAAAACGACACCAGCGCTTACTATTTTTTTTAGGTTTCCCTCATGGATGTTCGCCAACTTGCTCATTTCTCCATTTTGCTTCAGTTGGACGATCTCCCGTCTCCGTCTCTGCCACCGCCTACAAAGGCGACGAAATCGGCGAGAGATGGAGGTAGAGGAGGAGGAGAAGCAGGAGGAAATACTTTTATTCAGATTTCTGAACGGCCCAGAGCGCGGGAAAGGGCAGTGGTTCCTTCTTCACTGGAGCCCATATGCATCCCGAGCCACCGGTGCTCTGCCCACCAGCTGAAGCTGGGTAAGCAAAGAGAGCTGGACAGCAACATCTCCCATTGCTGTTGTTGGGTAGTTGACAGGAAGAGAGGTGTGGGCTTAGTATGAAGTCGCACACCTCGATTATGTGGCAGAGTGTTTCTAATTCTGAGCAAAATTTACATTCAGCCTCGTAGCGATTCGGTGCATTGAGTGAAGGCGCGTCGGAAGGTATGAGGCGTAGGGTAGTTTTTCCGTGGAAAGTTCAGGGTGCGGTGAGGGTAGGGTCTGTCCCTGAAGGCGACAAAGCTGGGTTATGTCCCTGAACGTGACAAGCGGGTGACAGTCGTCGTGCAGCTCCATAGCATGGGCGCGGGGTGGTAAAAGCGCAGGCCTGTTGGTGGGCGTATTCGTTGCCCTCCATGGAAGCGTGAGCAGGCGTCCAGATGAGCTGAATGGAACCGGTTGGGCAGCTTTTTTTAGCACACGCCGTGCAGCTCACGATACCCACTCTGACTGGTATTTCTACTACGTGTGTTGGGAATCGGTGACTACCTTCCGAAGCTATGGTTGAGAGAGAGACAAGGCGATGGCTGCCTCTTCTGCTGCTGTCATGTCTTGGGTCTTGAGAGAGGCACATGCAAGGAGGTTGCTTCTGGTGGTAGCCACGATGATGGCGTACTTCTGCCCTCGATGTTCGGAGGCGTCTGTGTAGAAAACTGCATGATCCACGCCGGGGGTGGTGCTGAGCGCTTGTGCCCGTGCTAGTCGGCGACCCTCGTTGTGCGAGTGATTCATAATTCTAGGTAAAGGGGGATCATCTTAGTTCCTGTCGCCAAGAGTACGGCAGTACATCACGCGGAGTGACACTTTGTGCTGCCATGCCAATCTGGTGAAGGATACGGCGACCCAGTACAGTTCTGCCTAATCGGAGCTTCTGGTGAGAAAGATGGCCCTCTATCAGCTCTTCCACCGTGCAGTGAAGCCGCATCCTAAGCAGCCTCTCAGTGGGCGCACTCATGGGAATACTAATGGCCGCTTCACCACATTTATAATAATTATATCAAGCCTCTTCATGTCGTCCTTGCCGAGAAGAAGATAGGGGGTGACGTAAGTGATTCTCCAGAGGACAAAAGCTTGAATTAATCGAAGGGTATTGGCTTCCTGGAGGCCTCGCGTCTTGGTGGGAACTCGCCTGGCCATGTTAATAATTTGAATGATGCTGTGTTTGAGACGCTGCAAAGATCGTCCGTCTTGGTGTTGGACTGGAGATGTGGCCCAGGATCTTGATGATGGGGCTGAGGGTTGTGGCCTGGCCATCAAGGAGTATTTGAGTGTCTTCCTTGATGTGTCGTTTGGCGTGAGGGCGGAGGACAACGAGCTGTAATTTTTGAGGTGATGACTGGAGGCCACAGACTTTGGCATATTGGCGTACTAGAAGTGAGATTGCATGCGTTGGTGTCAGCTTCCTTTAATTTTTGTAATTCCTAGCTCATGCTCAAGGTGCGACACGGCTGCTACACGTACCGCGGGCGGAGCGCAGAGCGGCGCGAGAGGTCGCGTGACGCTATCACGTCGCATTTAGCTAGAACGCAGGGGGTAAACCCGCAGATGCGCTTGGTGAGTGCACCGCCGGTCTTTCCCATTTACACATCGGCTGTAGGGGAATCGGTAAGACAACGGGCTCACGCTCCGTTACTGTATTAGTTCCAGGTTCGATTCTTGGCGGTGCCAGTAACTTCTTCTATTTGTTCGTGGGAGTTTTCTGTTGACACCAACGGTCGCGAAAGAACCCTTGGGATGTAGAGGTAAAAAGCTTCGCTTTAAAAAATACACGGGTAAATGCAATGCACTGTAACTAATTGTATTGTTACGTGTGTGCAGTAATTATTTCGCATTTACACGTATTTTGGTTGCCTGCCGCCTGTAGTGACATTGCTGTTACCCATATAAATACACTACTCATATCACTGTCACAAAGCCCTCATAAAAAAGTACGCGACTGTATAAAAAGCGCCAATTATGATATTTTATGTACAAGAAATGTTTACCAGCATTCGTTGCATTGGCAAAGCGGAAAATCAGATCAATGAACCTTTATAGGCGGAAGCCGTAGGTATCGGAAATGCATTAGACGGCGTTTGGTGATGCATGCTACGATATATAGCCTTTTGTATACCTTTTAGAGCACAAAGAATGGCATCATCTTTCGGTGTTTGCGACCACCCATTCCTTGATAGTTCATTGGTACTGGCCATCGCTGTAAACGAAAATACAGGCGGGCAATATGGCCTTACCATTGCTGCAGTGTAAGGTTTTCTGGTTTTCAATTCCTAGGAAAACATAGAGGAATAGAAAATATGTCCTGGAGTTATCCTTTGACGCGTTCTGTGGCGTGATTTAATAAAATGCAGCCATCTGTAGTGTTGTTGCTTCCGAGCTGGACTACGAAGCAAGGCGGTATGAGCTCTGCAGTGAAAGCATGGCCGTACTCTGATTAGCGACGGAATATGATTATATCACATTTATTTATCAAGCTCTGCTGTGCCCCCCGTGTCCCCACTTCCCGCTGGTGAACATTATTTCTTGCTGGAATAAAGGTTCCTAGCTTTACAGAATTGACAATGGCTGAAAACGCGATCACTTGTGCTGGTGGAATTTAGGCACTGCCTAGATTGTAAAAAAAAACGCTCATATATCGGTTGTTTGTAGGCGACGTCTGTTTTGCGTTGTCTTAAGTTTTAGGGCAGTTTCCCATGTATTGGTTTTTCATCTTCCTGCTACAACACCATCTGTGAATGCCCACTATATCTTATGCCGAAAACGAAAACGCATGGATACAACAGGACACCATAACTCCTATACTTCAAAAATATCGCTGCCTAGACAATAAAGCTAGCTCATAGTAATAATAAATTATTTGGTTTATAGGGATCACGTCCGTTTTAGAAGTACCTAATGATGAAGGAATGGGCGCCTTTTGCTACATTATGTCTAACCTGCTCATTTTGTGTTTAACGCCATTATCGAATCAACTAGGTCTACTAATTTTAGGTGCGAAAATTTAACATGTACTTTGCCGTATTACCTCAAGATTTCAAAGACTGCGTGTTCTAATGGAAGCGCATGCGACGAGGCAGATTCTAGCAACACCGGAAAATTAATCTATAATATGCGTATTACAATTCCATTACCATGTGGTGAAAAAGATACGGCCAGTTTATCCAAAATATTTGAACGCTGTCCAATAGCGAAATATAAAGCACGATCACCCGCAGAGATATTATTAGTTCCTGTGTAAATACAGGGTGCAATTAGTTTTTTACGTACAGGAACAGCAGTTCATAAATATGGATCATTGTTCCGGTATTATTATGTGGCGAGTTCGTACTTTACATAATTAAACCCCAGCACACAAGCAGGACCCATAAGAGTCACGTGGGAATACTTCTGACTAACAAATTAAAGTTTCATTGAAAGGTTTAATATAAACATTTTATAAAACACATTCAGAATATGGGACTTAATTCATCGGAGCTATGAGCCACGCTGTAGTGAAGGGCTCCGGATTAACTTTAACCACCTGGGGATCTTTAACGTGCAATAAATTCTCGACAAATGGGCTTTTTCGGTTTGCGCCCGCTTTGTTGTAGCATATAAAACACAGCAAATACGCCCGATGTATTTTATTAGCCACTGTTAAATATTCGGCCGGGAATGGTATTTTCCGATCATACTTATGCAGTCACAATCAGGCGCCTCAATTTAAAGTCTTGGTGAATTTTTTGTCTGTTTCCGTCGTACCCATTGCGTTTTATGCGGCACTTATGCTACAGCGGTTTTCAACGATACTACTAGCAGCGGTGCTCAAGGAGCCCTGCCACAACAATGCGTTCGTCGTTCTATAGGTGGGCCCAAATTTTATTGGCTCAGCGAGAGCTGTGTTTGCATCAAAAAGCTTATTATTACTGCACTAGTATTAGCATTGCTTTTTACAGTGTAGCTGCTAGAAGCCAGGTTCAAACCAAATATTTGTGCGTGCACACGGTACGCAGAAAAACTCACGTGGACAGTTTTTCCTAGTGCGGCAAAGCAAACTTTCCGGTGTATGCTCTGTGGCTCTCAATTCAATGTGGGTATCTCAAACAAAAAGCACACTGAAATTGGTAGCTAAACGACTCAGTGATTATGATGGGTTCACTTACTTGTCATAGATAGTACACAGTGAAGTTTTAAATATTGCAGATATCGCGTCTGATGTTAATATATGAATGACTATTGCGGGAGTACGGCTACAGAAAAACGGCCCCAATTTTTGTATTTTCAAAACTATCCCGCAAGAAAGCATATGACGATTAGTCGCTGAGACGACTCTCTCCTTACGCCGAAATTCGTTTACTAGTTATAAATAGCTTAAGGGAAAGTAAAGAATTTCAAATCCGCGTAAGCAGTTCACACATGGGCCTCAACGGCAGGGAAATAGACTGTCCCATGTTTTTCCGCAAAAATAAAACGCTAGTACTTGGATGTTTCATTCAAGTAATAATCGGGGAAATAGGGTCAATCGCAAACTAAGAGCAACGCGTTTTTTTCATGCACTCCTTAGTATGGCCCCAGCTTTCCTGGTCATCCTTTTCCGAAGAGAGAAAGGGACGATGAATGTTTTGCTTTGTCCGAGAAGGAAATAGAGTGTCTTTGCTCACCATCTATGAGATAAGATTGTATTTGTCTGGTTTGTTATAATGATTTGTTATGGAGTTTAAAACGCCGGAGCTTCACCTGGGGTATGAGGAGGGCGGCAGTGAAGAGGCTCCGAAATAATTTTGGCCGCGTAGTAGTGTTCAACGTGTGCCGAAAAGTCAACACACTGGCGTTTTCGCCTCTATTTGAAACGCAGCCACCGCGGCCCCGATCGAACTCGCATCTTCGCGCCCAGCAGGACAACGTCTTGGCCACTGAGCCATCACGGCGGTATTGGTACAAGGGTCTTAATGTTATTCTTGTAAATAAAGCTCTTACATGTCAGTCTGTACTCTGCACCCATCCCTCTACTCTGCCTGCTACAAGTGCTCTGGTTTCCAAGAAACGAATAACATCTCAGCTATACGCACGTTGTGGACACTTGTTTCTGTGATCTGCACGGCGAAATCCTCGCAAACAGAAGTGTCACTTAGTTCCGTTTCACCCAAAAGGAATGAATTCAGTGTACTTACTCTCGAACGTAAAGCGCCAAGCTCACATGCGGAAAGTAGACATCGACGCTGATGTTCCTGTCCAAAATCGGGGACCTCAGGTCACCCCGAGGGTAGTATACTCGAAACATTCCGCCCTCTACTTTTAACACGACCTCGATGCCGGCGTCTGTGACCCGTATGGAATTGTGGGTGCCCCTCTCCAAATTCTTGAGGTAGTAGAAAGTTCCATTGTAAAGCTTGATGAGAATTTGGAACCCATCGCCTATCCTTTCGTTGATGTCGGGAAGTGGGATGGCTTCAAACTTTGTCGATTTCAGCACTTTTTCCAGTCCAATGTCGAAAAGCGTGTCGTGATGGGCACACGACCCGTCTGCAAGAGAACCGAGACATCAAAAAAGTGGTGCAAACACAGCGCGATAGCAGAGGTGGCGTTTCGAAAATGGTTCAGCGTTCATAAAATTTAAACCGCTAAACGGAATCCCGCTGGCTAACCCCCTATGCTGCAAAATATATTGAGGTGCATTTGAATGCGGAAAAAACTGGGTGAAATTTAATCATTATTGTCACTGAAATCGGTGGACCTCCGGGTTGCTTATACGAAAGATTGGAACCAGAGCGGTAATCCTTCTCCATTTTCTTTTTTTTTGCCACAATTTAGACAGTTCGCTTGCCTCACAAACACGAGGCGTAGTAGTTGCCGGTCGCAGGTTTGCCTCCTTCCCTGCGTTTGTTCTTGTAGTTTCCACATTTAGTATGTTCGCAATGTACGAATTATGCTGCTTACCCATGTCTGCCTAGGTATGGTTGTCATGAGTAGTTTTAGCTTTGTGTGTACGCAACGAACACCGTATTTATGGCCATGCACACGCACACAAACACCCACCCATACTCACACACACGCACGCACACACGCGCGCATATATGCATACCTACAGATATAAAATGAAGTGCGCGTCTGACTGACTGATCCATTTTCTGACTCATCAACGCGCAGCCGAAACTGCGGGACCAAAAGACTTGAAACTTCCGGGTTTCTTTCTCTAATGGCGTTAGGGTTATCTAAGACAAGATTTTTGGAAATTATGCCCCCAAAAGAGGGAAAAGGGGAAATTGTGTTTTCCCAAATTGATGATTATCTCTCACACCCGTTGAGATTTTCAAGCGCAGTTTGCTGATAATATGCCGGTAAGATTCTCAAAATATTTATTTTACGGTTTGGCACTCACCAACACTAATGGCGAGAATCGCCATTTCGGAGAAAATTGGGTGTTTTTAAAGGTCCCGCAAAATGCGTTTCACTGCTTGGTACATCCAATTAGTTTTTGCATATATATTGTTACGGGACTAAGGTGGACAATGCCTGACAGCTTCTTGAACTAACGACGATGACGACGACGACGACGAAGTGCCTCGCGCGAACGTGTCATGGCCGCACTGTACATAATGTGAATAGATCGCTTCACTCCATCGCATCGTTCGTCTCATCTGTGTCCTGCCGCCACGTAACATTTTGGTGGAGTGTGCGGTGTCATCCCCATCCTGGCCTCCACATCGCATCGTCCCGGCCCGGGCGGAATCGTCGAGGAAACGTCGGCCGTGTCGGGCAGCCTCAGCCCACTGCGACGAGCATTCGACCACGTACCCCGCCCCGTGACCCCAGCCCGTGACCAGCCGATGAAGACGAGCCGCTATATGCCGAGACCAAAAGAACAGAAGCCGCGTCCCCAGCCCTCTCGTCCGACGTGGTTCGAGTTCCTCCGACGGTCCGCTTCTGTCTTCAAGACATCGCTTTTGCGGGGCCAGGCATCACGTGCATCATCGTCATCGGTGGCGGCAGGCACATCTTCACTGTACCTTGTCATCGCATCGCTCATCCTCATCGCAATCCTCGCGTTGCCTCGGCCACGACCGGGTCGGTCGTCCTCGAACCGGCGGGTGATGTTACGGGGCTAAGGTGGACAATGCCTGACAGCTCCTTGAACTAACGACGACGACGACGACGACGACGAAGTGCCTCGCGCGAACCTGTCATGGCCGCACTGTACATAATGTGAATAGATCGCTTCACTCCATCGCATCGTTCGTCTCATCTGTGTCCCGCCGCCACGTAACAATATGTTACCCCCACAAATGCACAAAACCAATTTCAGAGATTCCGCCATGAGCTATAGCTTAAAGGGTGAAAAGGATTTGTGAAGTTACATCCATGACACCCCGAAACATCCAAACATTTGATGTGAACGCCATGGCAAACTGCTGGTTGAATAAACTTCACACTGCAGGGGGCATTACTAATATAGTGTGGGAGCTCAATATGCCTTTATTATAAAAAATTACACTCCTGAGCGAGTAACAAGCGTTAATTTTCTGTTCCAAATTCTTTGTTTGTGTTGCAGGCCAGTTGGGATCCCAAGTTGGGATCGATATTGAACATGTTTTTGCTGATATAGGTAACCAACACAATTGTGTACGAACTGTTCTGCAAGATTTTTCCACAACAGCCATTCAATATGAGTAATCTGTATCTTTAAAAAATAAGGTGTTTTCACGGATCTCTTAATAACTATTTATCACGTTAAAATATTGCATTCCTTTTTTATTTTAAATGCCTCCAATAAAACGGTCCGAAAGCAAATTTCCCAATTTTGTGCAAGCTAGCGCATAAAGACGTCAGCGAGAGTTTTTAAATTACTCCCATCTCGAAGTGGAATTCAATTCAATTTCCCAGCATAGCGGTCGCCGTTTTTTGGGAGCTTTTACGATATCTGCATCCGTATTCTCTATCTACCTCTCTCTCTATGTTTCTCCGTTTCTATATATATAACGACGGTCACATTAAGAAAAATTACCCTAGGTATTATGACTGTACTGTGCTACCATTGTTTGTTTGGGTACCTGAATGCTTCAACGAATATCTATAAGCAAATCAAAGCTATTTGCAGTATGCGTAGTGTAGATACAGCAATTCGTATCACTGTATAAATTTTGTCACTAATGGCAGAACATACATTTCCCAAACCGAAGAAACCCGGTTAAAAATGCAAAGAAATGACGCCAAATTCGCATCTGAAGAACTCCTCATGGGTCTTTTAAAAACCACGATTTCCATTAATCATGGATATCCGTTTAGTATATCGACGGTATCTAGTCCTTTGTAAATTCGTTTAGTATATCGACAGAAACAAAAATTAGCATGTCGACAGACAGGACGAGACTGAAATGGCGTACCCCATTCAGTGAAATACAACAAATGAAGCATTGCTTCGGTTTCATTGCGTGCATGCTTGTGATGTAATTGTGGACAACGAAAAGCCGTTAGGTTCACCACGAAAGAGTCGCTGTGTTTGTTTAGCTGGTTATTGAGCCATGTGCCACGTTCATGTCGTTACAAGCTGTGCGAAATAGCTCACCATTTTCACCAACAGACTTGCCGATAGCTAAGACGAAGAACAGCCACCACAGCATCTTCATTTCCACGATAGAAAGCGACAGCGCTTGGGTGAGCTGAAAAAGTTGTTTGACTTACTGACGACCTCTTGAGAGAGAAATAACTGCCGAGGCCCAAAACAACGCACCTCCCTTTTAAAGGGCCAAGCTGTTCCTCGTCTGCAATATCTCTCCCTATAAGTGAGCCAGATTGGAAGTTATTAGAGAGGGCTGAGGATTGCATCGTTTTGCGAAACTCTGGTTTCGCCTTACGCGGAAGTAAACCAGCGTATTTTTGTTGTCGCCGAGGTTAGGACCTCGAGGTTAAAGGGGCGCTGTCTTTATCTGAAACGCAAGGCGGAGCTCGACCTCTTTGAAACTTGAAGCAGCTGCTGAAATGTAACCATAACATTAAAGGAAGTGTGTTTGCATGCCTTTTTTAAGGCGAAATCTTTGTATGCCCCTTTATCCGAAGATGCGGCGGCCGCCGGCGGAGCGACCGACAGATAACCCCAGAAGTGGCCGAGAGTGCAAATAGACTGGATGTAACAAAAAGAAAAATCTGGAGAAATTCAGATAATTGTCTGCTACTGCCCGGCATTCTTATGCGACTTTTTTAGAGTGTGGGTTCTTTACAGACCAACATAGCTATGAACAGCGAAAGACGTTGCATTATTTTATTCTTGTTAGGTTTTCTATTGTTTGTCTTCGCCAATGATGTAAATTTGTAGCCTTATAGACATGAAGTGCGCTTACTTCGGAAATTATGTTTCTTCTTTCGAAGATGAACTTGTACTGAAAAGTTGGTCCGTTCAGGGTAACTTTTTATTGGTATTTCCATCGTTCTATTGCGGTTTTTCTTGTTTTGACTTTCCCTTCTCTTTGGGATTATTTTTGTGAAAATTTCACCGTGCTCGTTTTTTTCGTCTTTTGGTTTTTCAAGATTAGGTCAGACCAATCATCTTCATTTACGCCATTAAAACAATTATAGGATATACTTCCGCCAAATCTGCATTTTTGTTTAAATGCACGAGGATACACGGTTTTCCATTTTCGGTGTTTTTATTCGCGTTTTGAACATTATTTTCCGGAAATTTCTCGTTTAGTCTTCGGTTTTTGGGGGAATCTCTTAGACTCATGTTTGTGATTTTTCCAGCTCCTTTTTTCGAAATCTTAATACTTTCGATTTTCCTTATTTTTGTTTTTCAAGATTCTGTCCGGCGAATTATCTCCATTTACACTATACTACAATTAAGCGTGTCACGGCCGCTAAATTTGCATTTTTTTGGAAATTCTGAGCGTTACACGGTCCTGGCTGTGAGAATACTCGGCAAAGTGCTATGCAGCAAAATTCTGGGAAATTTGGTTCTGCGATTGGAACTCTAGACATGCGGTGTGCGAGTCCACAACGGGCCTCTGCACCATTGCGATCCATCTGCACTAGGCACCAAGAAGGTGAGCCTAATGAATGCGGTGTAGCTTTTGGCTTAGAAATGTGTGCTAAAGACATGTATTGAGGCCGACAGGAGCACTCAGAGCGCGCTATATAAAAACAAGCATGGTTACGTTAATGGAGAACATGTAGGGTAACGTTACATAGACGAAGCGGAACAGAAGAGAAGAGAGAGAGCGAGCATAAACATTCATTGAGCGTAAGTGCAGATGGGAGGGCACTCGCCTGGTGGAGGGCATCCTTATTCCTGGATACCCAGGCTGCGACTTGCCGTCCAGGCCCCCTTCTACCAGTTCTTGCTGGTGTCCAAGGTCCAGATCGACCAGACGAGCCATCCACTGGTTTGTCCATCCCTAATGGGAAGGGAATAGGGCGTAGGGTCAGAGTTTGTTGGCATTCCCATACCTGGTTGCATAAAGCGCCGGGCGTGAGACAGAAATTGCAAAGGGAGGGATACTCAGTGGAGCAGGCATTACGAAGGAGGTTGCTGTAGGGATGCGAATTTGTCTGCGATCTCGTACGAGTGGTTGCTTCTTCTATGGATAATCAAGATGATGTGGATAAGGATAAGTATATGAGGATGAGATACGAGGATGAGGATATGGGTAACTGAGGATGAGAATGAGCCTATAATATTCCAGGGTGTCTGAATACCAGAGAAGTGGATCCATTTTGATGACAGCGGAGAACCTTCCCTCTCAGGTAACGGCCCGGTGTATGTACGCTCGGGGAGAGGCGTTAGCCGCCAAATTACTGTCGCTGGATTCATGCGCATTAACCCAGTCGATTTCCATTTAAGATAGCTGTGCAATGTTTTCAGAATGATCAGTGCTGATGCAGTGATGTGCCCCCGCTGATAACCTAGACGTGCCGCTTTCGAGTCAGTTAGTATTGCGATTAGGTCCTTGCAGGTCGTGGCAGCCAGTGCAATCGCAACTACCTGTGTAGCTTCGCTTTATCAGTCACTCAAGGATTACATGGTAATATTATCATAATATTTACGAAAGTAGCAAATACTTTCCAAATATCGAGATAATGTACGCAAATTTCATCGCGTAGAATTTGTAACATGTTTGCACTGCTTTTTTTTATTCATTTGTGATTCTCTGAAACATTGTATGCTGCCATACCTGAAATATTGGGTTCTTGGGCATTGTGACGGGTGTGAAAGTCTCTCTGCAAATTTTTTGTAACCTTTTCTTTCTGTGCACCGTTGGCAACTATGCTAAACATTGGGCGTTGCTCGGTCTCGTGTTGGGTTCTCTGCACGGGACACATTCCCGAGTTGCTGCTTTGGAGTAACACTGCAACAGTATTGCAGAGTGGGGCAGAGACAAACAGGCTCAAAAATGACCTGCAGATAGTTTTGGGGGGCATACCAAAGTGTTGTAGCAATTCGCATCTTCTATTTACCTGTCCAGGGGTGCTATAAGAGAAGACCCGCGATTAAGCGAAACTCGGGGGCACGAGCTCTGGCGACGCTCACGTAACGCGATGGTAATATTTTAAGGCGGAGGTAAAACGCTCGAAATCTGCGATTCATGCCATTTGCTGATTATTCTAGTGACGCAACCGCCCCAGGGCAGCGCGAAGCAAGAAACGCGTTTAGGGTGTGGTGATACTTTTCAGTGCCTTTTCTCGCTGCACTGGGGCATTGGTGGCGACTACGGGGAAGCAAATCCAATTACGTTACTTTATTTCACTTTTAATTTATTATTCTCTGTTCCACTACAAAGATAACATATTGTTTTTTATGCGTTGATATGTGCTTTTACGTTTATATTTTTTCTCCTAAGAAGCAGTGTCAGCCGTGGGTGGATATCAATGCAATGGTGTGACTGTGGCCGACTAGCCATAGAAACGCACCACATTCAAAATAACTGTTGATCGGTGTTACGTTTTTAAAACCCGAAGTCCGCTTTTCAATACGAAGTTTCATCGGGACAGTTATGTCTAGTAATGCGCTGAGAATACGAAAAGCTGACGATACTGATTAACGCCTTAGCGATACATTGTAATTTCGTCTTTTTCTCGCTTTCATTTCGTTCTCTTTTGGCACGACTTACTTCGACCGGCTTCTTTTTTCTGTACTGTGTTTGCGTCAGTTGGTTCTCTTCAATTTCTTGTTGAATCACGCAAGCAAAACTGGCACCCGCTACAGCCATCCTGCCATCGGGGTTCTGTGGGGCTCGGGTCCAGCTGTCCTATTCACGTGCCATTACGTTAAGATGTCACGAGGCACACACTATTCTCCAACTTTTACTTTTCCAATGCACAGTTTTGATAATTTTTAAAACCGGAGTGATTAGCCCCTCAAAGTTCCCAAGTGCGGGCCAATCGGCAAAGTGGGCATGTGGTACGGCGAAAGGGATATCAACAACGACAACTTTTCAAATTTATTTGCTTTATTTCGCTTTGCTCTGCACCGGCCTTGACGATGCAGCTCTCTAAAGTCGGTGATTCTTTGTCTTGACCCAATGCTCACTACCCATTTTTCCTTCGCCCTCTTCCCGCTCCAGCTGGCCATCCTCCAGGCGTTACGCTGTTCC
>NW_027526306.1:6153708-6208773 GCF_048455015.1 Haemaphysalis longicornis
AGGTGAGTTCTTGCGCTCGGTTATATTAGAGTTTATTTCGTTTTATGCTTTTATGTGTAAAACGGCTATGAAGTGAAAATGCAAGTTTCTTTCATTTGAACAGTTTTCTCGTTATAACACAGCTGTTTATGCACACTTCAATCATATAATAACAGGGAAAACCTATAAAACTCATGCGACACCTTAGCAACTTTTCCGCACCGAACTTATGACGTATTCTGGGCAGCTCATCTCGATTTCCTGAGGCCTACAAAATTTGCGCCGAAATTTAGGACACGTTTGTTGTAGCAGTAGCAATGGCGGGGTAAAGAACGAAAGTTACGAGTGAACACGTTAATATAGAAGCACCACTATGCTGGCCATGGCTGCACAGAACGTATGGCGAGCTGGGCTTTTGTTAGACGACACTGGCCATTTGGAGCAAGCGAAATTCTCTACGTAACTCTCTTTGTCGAGCAAACCCAATGTTTCACCGAAAGATTAGTATCAACGGTAACAAAGATAATCCAGGTACAAAACTGGTCGCGAAAAAAAGCGAGCGCAGACAGCCGTCCTCTTGCGGTATCGCACCGTCATCTATGAAGGCGAACGGTAAATAAAGCAGCACAAACGACTGTCTTGCCGTTCTCAGAAGCGAAGGCAACATGCCAGCTTTCTTGTTATACGCGTTTCCTGACCATATGTCGGTGCACTAGCTCATGAGTGCCTGATTTGTAATCACTTGTACTGAATTTCCCGAGTGGGTATGATGATGAGTAAGTACAGACTCAGACAAAAATGTGAGTACAATAACGACTGAGTAGAGATGGAAGTGCACATACTAGTGAGTACAGCACTCTCGAGTACAGTTCTCACAAATATGCACTGACGAGTAGTACTTGTGAGTACTGTACTTACCAGTGTTGTGTTTGCGAGACCCGCACTCGTTAATACAAACTTGTAAGTTTTATCACGCGCTTAAATCGCGACGTGCGTGCACGAGTCAGGAATTTCGCGATGACGCAGCGCCTGTTAACTGTTAAAGGCCAACTGAACTCTAAAATTTTCTTTGTCCAAATAAGTAGTCTATGCTCTAAAAATGACCATGGCGAAACCTATCGCTTCGTAATCACAGAGAGCGCTAGGTACCGCCGTTCAAAGTACCTCCGAGCAGACGACGTTTGCACCTGGCGGAGAGTCGCCGTAACAAGTTCCGAGCGGCCTGTGACGGAGGTTGGGGAACCTGTCCCGTGAAACTCGCGCTTCTCCGCCGACTTGCAGGGCGCTCCGCCGGGTGCGGGGATGCGGTCGCCTTGGGTTCCTCTGCTACACCAGCGCGCTGTACCGCCGCCGCCATCAAATGTTTAAACTAATCGCATAGGCAGTAATATCCCCCATTTTTCTCAATGCAAAAAAAAAATGATTAGAAGCCTAAATCTATTCAGGCGGTTACGAACGTCTTGGAGTTAGCAAAACTCTTTTTACTCGAAAATATGATTTTTACTCAAAGAAAAAAATAGCGCGACAGGAGCACGTGCTTTACAATTGTCATTCCTATTGCATTTACCATAGAAAAAAAAAGATATATTATAAATTACTGACCACTTGCACTTCCGCGTCCAGTATTGGCCACATTTGGGCTGGCCCAACGCCACCTCTATCCTTTAGACATTTCCAAAAGTTTTACGAAACAAATAGAGTTCTTGTGCACGCGGCTTAAACATTTGTCAGACTTTTGTCTCCCTTGCTAAGTGAACCAAAATCAGCCTTTCTCGTAGTAACAAATACACCCGCACAAATATTGGCCGTCGTATTCGGGAAGTGCGAAAACTAAACTGCTCCTCACCTAAACAATAGAATATATTTTTGTTCGATTCTCAAGTGAAGTATTTACTTTGAGCGTTAGATTTAGTTTATTTGAAAGTAAAACGTTTTCAACAGCACCTGTCTCTGGTTAAACTAGAAAACAGCGGTAGATAGGAAGTGTTTTCGTGTTTTAGGGCGTCATTGAGCTCTGGAAGCGGGCTTATAGTTTTAGATCCCTTTTATCATTCGATTCTCGATTGCACACAGGGGAAAAAATACTGGGCCGATATTCACGAAGCTGTTTGCATGTAATGTATAGTAGAAATAGTGATTTATCTCCCTCCGCGTGCGGTTTGTTCCCTTCAGAGAGGGCGACGTGATAGCCGAGGGGTCGGCTATAATAAAAGCTGCTTTTCAATATCGTACATGAGCAAATAGCTTTGTAAATCAGGGTCCGTTTTTTACTTGCAATGCCAAAATTGCTATTCCGGCAGTTATTATGATGGAATAAAATTACTGTCTACGGTCTACTTCATCTCGATTCATAGCAACGGGATGCCAACTCCATTATCAGGGGCAACCGGTAGTGGAAGTTCATCTTTGGAAATAACAAGCGAAACGCGACGCTACCACGCGCATTTGAAGGCGGCTCTGAGCGGCCGCCAGCTCTGGCGCGGTCGCTTCCGTTCCCTCACGTACGTCACGTCCGGCCGCCGGTAATGGCCGCCTTTTCTGTTCAGTTTCGGTTCCGAAAACACCAATGTCGCGAGCCGTTTGTGTCGCGGGCGTTGATGTTTGAAGCGCGGTATTTTGCATTTTGCACCCTTTTTATATGTACTATTAGGTGACAATATTTTTACGTTGTCGAAAATTTGAGTGCAGTTGGCCTTTAAGGAAGGTAAAGTTAGCTGGTCAGGTGGAATTTTGTGGTTCTTCTTTTCCCTCTTTCTAGGTGTTCCTGCTCTCAGCAATCACTCGTTATGGGGTTGTCAATGCGAGGATGTGTGGCTTCACTCCACTTACTCCACTCAAAGTAGTGGTGAGAGAGTGAATTTAGGTAGTTTAATGCAAAATCAAGTTATTAGAAACACTTTTGAACCCTAGTAAATAGGAACACAGAGTTAGAACGAGTACACTCGTGCATAGATGAGTGGAGTACGAGTGAGTACAGATTGAGTACGAGTGCCAGTAAGTACAGATTGAAGACGAGTACAAGTGAGACTAGATGAGCAGAGTAAGAATGAGCACAGATTGAGTACGAATACTCGTGAACACTAATAAGTTTGAATGGAGGTGAACACAATAACAAAGGAGTGTGCCATGAGTGAGTGAGAGTGTTGTTGAGTTGGGACAAGATTGTTGAGTCTGACAGAGTGAGCACATCGTGAAGAAAAAAATGTGAGCGAATTTCAGTGGGTTCTTTCTTTTGCCGGCTTTTGTCATAGGTGGGCGTAATCACTCGTGAGTACACCAATTTGTACTCATTTGTACTCAAACTCACGAGTGATTACAGTGACGAGTGAGTATACACTCAGATTTAAAAAGTGAGTGCAATGACGAGTGAGTACAGATGTGAGTACTGCATTTGTGAGTGTAAACCTCATGACAATAGGTACTCCTGAGTATAAGCTGCAATCATAGTCACGAGCACTCATACTTATGAGTACTGTACTCATGAGTTTACATACTCATGAGTATGGGTACTGCTCATACGCATGAGTACTTATGCTCATGAGTACTGTAACAACGAGTATGAGTACTCATGAGTAATGTACCCAAGAGTAATGTACTCATGAGTACTGTGATCGCGAACACAACACTCGCGAGTGAATGCACTCGTGAACACATGCATTGGTGAGTAAAGCAGTGCAAAGACGGTTAATCATGAACTCGAGTCGGGATACGCGTGTAGAGTCGTATAAATTTAGTGGTGCTGCCGCACCGCTTTACTATCAAGGATCCTAAACTCCCAGAATAAAAGCGGCGGCTCTGCCCATTTTTGGTTTGACGGCGCTATGGCTTTTCGGCGCTCGCCCCCTATGGTGTCGGACGGTGAAATAGGTAAAAAGAGGGGGTGACGGCAGGCCGCGCAATGCCACTGCCGGTGCCCTGCTCCTACGGCACGTCTTCATTAAGGCCAATATTTTCGTTTATAAATACGCTGCTTGGTACAGCGTGGGTGGCTCCTTTGCGCTAGCCCTGTGTAAATGCGACAGAGGAAAGGAGAGGGGGGGGGGGGCTAACAATGCATGTGCTACGCGCATTGAAGCCGCTGTTTCTCGTCATCAGCAGTTTGGTGGAAACGTGTCGTGTAGTCATTCATTGAGTAGAACCACTCATGCAAATGGTCGTGTTTAATTTAGCTGATTCGCGTCAAATCGGCTACATGCGTTGTGCCACGGACTTTGTCCGCTCCGTTTTATTGCGCGCATTCAAAAGATGGTTTTGGTGATGAGCGTTCGGCCGTCAGTGTTTTTTAGGCTCCAATTTTGAAACACCTGGTTCAAATTTTATATACAACGAAGATGGGTGAGCTTCGTGAAAGTCTTCGCCTAGGCAAACTTCGAGCTTGGGCGTTCCTGTTCCAAGAGACGAACGGGTTACCTCCCCTCCCCAATTTTAGAGCCTATGCTACGCCTTTCATACTTGATGGGCGCTGTGGCTCCACCACATCTCCAACAGGCAAAGCCGAATTTATGTGCACACAGCGTATCCGCAAACTCCGATTCCATTAGAAACATGGTGTACGGCTTGGCAGGAAGTGGTTGCGGTAAATATGGAACTGCGCAGGGGCGCACTAATTCTTGTGTCGTGTTATGTGCAGCCACACAGCGAACGTGCACCCCGGTTGCGATTGGGCTGGCTAACATCTCTGCGCCGTTCAAACGCTTGCTGTCCCACACTCGTAACTGGTGACTTCAATGCCCCCATTGCAATTGGGGATAACCTACATCAAGTGAACGTGGACGCACGTTACTTGAACATTTCAACGATGCGCACTTTGCACTTCTGAATTATATATCATGTACTACGCGTCGATGCACTCATCCCCGGATGCCGCCATACTCACCCGACTTCACCTGGTGGCTTGGTAGTGCAGTGGTATCTTGGCAGCGAGAGGCAGACTGCTGGGGTAATGATGATCACCCTATCAGGCTTGGCATTGCCCCGAAGTCGACGCGGCAGCTTCGACGGAGCTACACTATAGTAGACTGGGGTGAGTTCCGGTGAAACATCAATGCGAACATAACGGCCCAAGCACCGACCCCACCACTGTGATTAAAGAGGCTCTGAGCAGTGCCAGTAGGAGGACGTGGGTAGAGGAATCCCGACCAAAGCCTCACCTCCGACTTTTGCAGCTGTGGGCCCAGCGAAAACAGGCTGAAGTGGCTGCCTCACGGGATCTCTCGTGTGCGCCGGCTCGAATGCGTTTCCAACGCTTGACCGCTGCGGCCAGACGCCATGAGAAACGTCTTTCGCGGCAACGATGGCTTTGCTGGTGTGAGCCGCTCGGCCCTTAGTCCACCACGTCATCTATTTGGGACACGTTTCGGGCAATGGAATCAGGTGGTCGCACTACAGATGCAGCAACCAGTGCGTGCCTCGCATCAGGCAAGAACGCATACCAATTTGCCTTCGGTGTGGTTCGTGCCTTGTACCCTGCATTTGACAACCTTCCTGGTAGCAACCCGTGCCCGTTCCCACGTCAGAGCCTCTCCTTCTGATGACGCGGCCCGTGAAATGGAATCGGATTTCACTATGGCAGAGATCCTGGTTGCGATCAACCAGGCGAAACTTCGGTCATATCCCGGCCTAGACGGCGTTACGTACGAGGTTTATAAGAACCTCGACGATCCGGTGCTTTGCCGTCTCGTCGATTTCATCAATGAGGTGTGGCTCTCGGGCCAATTACCAGAATCATGGCTCCGGGCAGATATCGTCGCTATACCGAAGCCAGGCAAACACCCGAGCATCTCCCCAATTTGGGCCCAATCGCCTTAATGTGCACCTTGTGGAAACTGTTGGAGCGATTGCAGGCTACGCGACTTCAGTGATGGATGGACACTTACCGGTGGTACCACCCGGCACAGATTAAGTTCAGACCTCATCTGGGGGCGGAGGATGGCCTTGAGCACTTATCATCGATGCTGCTACTTGGCGGCCGATCTCGCAAAGTGCAGACGTTGCTTGCCATGGACATTCACAAGGCATATGACAACGTCAGCCACAGCGCTATCCTGGAAGTTCTACAAAGCTTACTTGTGCGGAGAAGGTCCGCTCTTTTATCCGGACCTTCTTGACTATCAGATCATTTTCAGTATGGATTGGTGGAGCTAGTTGTGGCAATTTTACGCCCGTCCTTGGAGTGCTTCTGGGATGGATGATTTCGCCCTTCCTCTTTAACGTAGCTATGCTGCCGCTTGCCTGGCATCTTGGCTCCATGCCAGACCTACACGTTCTGGTGTACGCGGACGATATTACATTATGGACTGTCCACCCAGACCTGTCTCGGCAAGCCGCGAGCCTTTATTTATTCCTTTATTGATTCCGTGTTCCCCATAATAAAAAAACAAAAGAAATTTGGGGAAAGAAACCAGTTCCAGCCAAGCTATGGCAGGGTAACAGCCAATAAAAAATAAATAAGCTGGGAGCCTGCAACAAGCTTTAACTGACACAGAAGTGGCGTGAATACGCTGGTCTCTCTCTTTCAGTCGAAAAGACAGCCCTTCTGTCCGTGGCCAATGCTTGGGGCCGTCGTACATTGGAGATATCCCCGATCGCACTACAACTTTCCGGCCAGCCTGTGCACACTGCTACCTCTCTTGGCGTACAGGGATTGGAGACTTCATCGTCAGGGTCAGGTGCTTTGTGGCTGCGATTTGCCCGCCAACAAGCAGGTCAAATGCCACACCTTATCCGACGCATGTCACAAAACGGTGGAGGCTCCTGCTTCAAAATAGCCCGACTCTTGGTGCTGTCAATACTTCAGCCTCGACTTCTCTATCAGGCTCAATTCCAGCATGTGACCCAAGCGGAGTGGGCCCGACTTGAACCAATTAATAGAGCTGCAATGCGGACGATCACCTGCCTCCCTCAAATAACGCCCATACCATCTCTTTAGGCGGAAGCTCAACTTAACACCCTGGATGAGCTTGTACATCAGCGCCGCTCCGCCCTCCAGCACAAACTTTTGTTATGGAGGCAGCGGCGTTGGCGATCTACATGGGCCGTCCTCTACACGCCTTACCATCCCACCCTTTAACTAGGCCGCCCTGGCTGTACCATCAAGTGACCGACAACCGGCCGCTAACTTGACTGCATAGTCGGTCGACCGGAAACGCAGATGCGCCGTCCGCGGGCGCACCATTACTAGCGGCAGTGAACCAGCCCCGGGTTGTAGAGGCATTTGTGGATGCTGGGGCCCAAGACGGAGTTTTAACTACGGCGATCAAATGGCCCTCTCATTCAGAAGCGAACCAAAACTGCGCTTATGAAACTCTCCGCACCTGGGCTTCTATGCTCGCGGAGCTTACAGCCATCCGGGACGGACTGCTAGCGCTACTACCGGTACTTCAAGCCCCTGAAAATTTGACTGTACAAATGTACACGGACTCAACGGCGGCCGTCAGGGAATTCCGCCGGGTATCCTCCAACTCGCCTGTCTCAAGATTCACAAGCCACTGGATACGTACCCCTGCCCTTTCCGACTGTCGTGAATTCGGCGTAATACTATCATCGCTCATATATAAGCGCATAATTCCTATCACCTTACGTCGGTTCCATGACCACTGTCCTTGCTGTCAACTGACCCACATGAAGAATTAGTCCAACTCAAGGAAGATCTGCATCGCGCCACACGCGCTCTCATCCCACCGTGTGGAACAGACCTTCCCAGTGGGCTCGCTCGCTGGGAGGAGTTCCTGTTCCGTAGACTTCGAGTTGGGGTGGCCCTCTCGCCTGCGATAACCCGGGCGTGGCCACCGCGATACCATGCCCCGTTTACCACGACCTGCCCATTCTGTACGGCTCCTGTAGAAGACGCGGACACCAACCACGTGCTATGGACGTGCCCTTCCCTGAGTGCAGCTAGGTCCCGACACCTTCGCGGCACAGGCCTGCATCCTGTGAAACCCCCCTCCCTATCTCCAACGATGGCTGGGGGGGCCCCACCACCGCTGTCTTCTGGACTTCCTCCGCGAAACGGGTGTTAACTTGTACCTGTAGGACGTTATGCCAAAGGGCATACTATCGCATTTAAAAAAAGATACGCTAGGACTATGTTGTCGTGCTATGCCGTTTTAAAGTGACTATGTAGCACTGCCGTACATCCGCGCCAGGACATTTTTCCGCTTCAATGAAAATAAAACGTTCGAGTACTCCTTAGAACGTTTGTGGGCTGTGAGTCTGAAAGCTTAATGCCAGCTGAACGCCTTCGACGCTTTTTTTTTTCGCTCCGCTTTGCCGAAGAGCTCGGCCATTTTGTCGCTGGAGGAGGTATTTTCTTTCGAATGGCCTCGATCTATTTCCCACGTGTTCCGCCGCGGTTAATTCATGGCGCCGCGTATTGAGACAGTCAATGCGAAGGCGAATTTTAGTGCTTGTTTTTCCAGTACCTTTACCTCCGCTGAGATGGCGCGGACGACCCCCACGCCCCCATCCCCCCACCCCACAAGCCTCTACTAAACGAGTCTGAACTCGCACTGTGGAATGCCTCATGAAAGGGCCGTTTTTATAGTAAGAACGCGGATGCCAGAAGCCGGGTCTTTCGCTGAAGCTCGGGTCTTAAAACATATCGTAAAATTTGATGTTTGCACATGCCGACAAGATCGCCCTTTTTGTATTCATCTTTCTCATATTCCTCAGTGGTGCGTGAAGTGGGAGCTCCACATTTTCGCCGTGCAAGCATCTAGCCGACACGGCAGGTATAGTGCAATCAATACAGGCTATCACGGCTCCGAAAAACGCGTCGCCGAACATTTTCATTTTGTCAGACAAGCACGGCAGATCAGTGGGGTAGTGCTGCTAGGGTAGCTAAACACCGGCAGAAACTGGGTACACTGCAGCCCTTGACTGTGAGCGATGTCCCTATTCCCTTCGTCCCCCCTCACACAGGCATACGAAAATGAGCAGTTTCAGAGAGACACCTGCACGTTCTGCCCGAACTCTTTAAGGAAATACACAGAACTACGAGTGGTGCCGCTTTCTTGTGTCTTTCTCACAGGGGGGGCGGGCTTCTTTTGTGGCTTCCCGCGTTCTGTTCTCGCGGGGTTTCACCTGTGTGGTGTTTTCTTATTAGGCAGTTTTAGAATAGGGGGCCTCAATGCTCTGGGGCCCCCAAGCGTCTTGGGCGTCGTAATGCGCATGCGCAGAACCCAAGCCTTCCTTGGGGTTTTGGCTTTGCGTTAACCGCGCACGCTTTTTTGCTGAAATAGCGGGCGCCCCGAAGCTGGAGTTTGCGTTCTTGCGTCGCTCTCGCAGCCAGCGAGACTGCGCGTGACCATGGCTGATCCATGCAGCGGCTCGTTCTTCGACTAACCCCATCAACTACGACTATCGCTGAGCTGAATTTGTTGATTCAACGCGTCGTTTGCTAGAAATGGATAAAGCAGGTAATCGTGAAGCGTTTTCTGCCTTCAGAAACAGTCCGTGCGCACGTCGGTCGCCCCTGCCAGCTCGGCACGCACAGCGGCTCGAACTGGCGCAGACGACAGTAGCAACTGCTTGTCGCTCCTCTTCCGAATCAATCTGATTGCTAAAAAGAAGCTCCACATGCGAGAAAGCAGGTGTTAATGTGATGAAAAATGGTGCTAGGGCTTGTTGTCAGGGCTTATTTTAAAAGCGGCGATCCGATATCTGCCGCGATGCTAAGCCTACGCTGACCGGCGCGGACGTTCGGCGATCCAACCGATCGCCGCGGCGCGCTGTGCGCCGAGCGGCCGAGAGATGGCGCTACCTGCGCGGAAGCCTCGAAACAAGCTACGCAGATGCCGTGGTCACCGATCGCTCGAACGGCAGTTCTAGCTGAAATACGGTTCCACATGCGAGAAAGGGGATGATAGTGTGGTGAAAAGTTGTATTACAGAATGTCATTCGCAGTTGCACAGATTGCGGCGATCAAATATTCGCCACGATGCTAAGCCTAATGTTCCCATCACCGGAGCCGACCCGAGCGACGCAAGCTGGTTGCGGGCTGCTGGGGGCGCCACTCTTCTAAAACTATCCGCGCGCGAGCGCCTTGCGTTTGGGTTACCTTAACTTCTTGGGGGCCCCCAACGACGGCTGCCCCTATTCTAAAACTCTCTACTAACGTACCGGCGGCGGCGGCGATGGAGACGGTTGTGGAATTTATCCAGCGGGCCGAACAGTGGCGGTGCGTCTCGCTGGAGCTGATTTTAAAGTCAATAGTCTCTCTTTGGCTACTTCAGCGGAAAAAGTTTTGATTTTCTCTAATACAGAGAACTTATTATGGGAAAACAATATCAGGTTCCGCTGTAGAGAATACCTATCCGGGCGGCCGCCAAGAAGCTTGATGTACTCTCTGAAACTGGACCACTCTGTCTGTTCCGTGATTCAACCACTCGGCCAGACGTTAAACGAATTCTTAAACTAGAGGTTCACTTAGGCAAAACATTTTGTAGCTACCGAATCTGGTACAACACTGCATACCTTTGAACATATTTTAGCAAAATAAAACACTAGGGTTATTACAACGAAGACAAAGCAGTTCTTTTAATAAAAAATAAACGGGGGTGTAATTATTGCGTTGGCAATCAAAAGAAAAAAAACGCGTTAAAACAATATTTTAATCCCAAATACAAAAAAAAAGGACTCTCGCTCAAGCTTCGAGATCGTGGCTCGCGCGCCAAGCCAAGTAGCGACAAAAGGTCTTAAGATGTAGCGCGTCAGCAGCGCACGCTGGAAAATTGAATTGCATTCATAAAACCTGTATTGCGTTTTTCATGGGAGGACGGAGACAGAAGTGCAACAGCATGAGTGGTGGGGAGAGGGCGAAAAGGGGCAGCTACGTGATTGGGGCTCGTCTTTCAACATTTTCAGATAGTAAGAATATTTGCGGCCATATTTGGTGCCGATGAATTGCCTGCCGGTTTGCGTTAACGAATTCTTGCCTTAAAGCTGTCGATCTAGTTGGTTCATACTGAAAAAAGGGTAGACTGCACGAGAAGGGAAGACGAAACGAAGAAATATTCAAGGCGCTTAAAAGTGCAGTCGGAGTCGTACATGCTTCTTTCATTCGTCTCAACCCTTAGGGCGGTTTAGCATCGTTTCAACAGACAACATTTTCGTTCGAAAACTGGGAAGCCATTAGTGAAAAATGGCTTCCTCTGTCTTGTTCATAAAGTCAGCAGCGCATGCTTTTGTTGCCTGCATGTGAGCACTGCCGAAGAAACAGGTGGGCCTTTTTCTGCTAAATTGTTCGCGCACCCCTACGACTAATACGCTACCAATCCACTGGCTATTTCGCGATTTCATCCTACAACACACTATAAAGTTCTCCTGAGGTGGCGTCTCCATACAAATGGTGATATGTATATTGTATAGGCCGACTAAGCACAACTACTAATAATATGACGGTTTAATATTCAAATAGCTTCATCTTTTGGGCAGCGATATCTTTTATAAAAAGTGTAGAGTATAGAAAACTACATCGCCAGCGAACTTTCATATATATATATATATATATATATATATATATATATATATATATATATATATATATATCGATTCAGAAATGGGAAATGAGGGGGTCGGTGAAAATAAGACAGAAAATAAGGTTTGGCAGTCAAGAAAACCTCGGGAAGCAAAGGGGAGGTTGTGGTGGGTCATAGAAACAGATGAAGAATTTTTTGAGTCAGAAAGAAAGTGGTGAAAAAATGCCCGCCGGGTGGGATCCGAACCCACGACCTCCAGAATACCGATCTGGTGCGATAACCACTACTCTACCGGCGGGGCTGTTTCCCCAGACCTTTCTAGGGTATTTATGTTAAGGTATTTTTGTTTCCTGCACTTGGGGGTGGTAGCCAGTGCCCCTCGGCCTACTCGGGGTGAAGGGGACCTTCTTTTTAACCCCCGGGCCGTGACTCCAGCGTCTACGACATGTCGAGGGTGGTCGACCAGCGTTGAACCCTCTTGAGCTACCCTTGGCACCAAGACTGCCAGAACAGAGGCCCTCGCTAAGAATATAGCGAATCAGAAATGGGAAATGAGGGGCTCGGTGAAAATAAGACAGAAAATAAGGTTTGGCAGTCAAGAAAACCTCGGAAAGCAAAGGGGAGGTTGTAGTGGGTCATAGAAACTGATGAAGAATTTTTTGAGTCAGAAAGAAAGTGCTGAAAAAATGCCCGCCAGGTGGGATCCGAACCCACGACCTTTCACCACTTTCTTTCTGACTCAAAACATTCTTCATCTGTTTCTATGATCCACCACAACCTCCCCTTTGCTATCTGAGGTTTTCTTGACTGCCAAACCTTATTTTCTGTCTTATTTCACGAAGCCCTCATTTCCCATTTTCTGATTCGCTACATGCTTAGCGAGGGCCTCTGTTCTGGCAGTCTTGTTGCCAAAGGGAGCTTAAGAGGGTTCAACGCTGGTCGACCACTCTCGACATGTCGTAGACACTCGAGTCACGGCCCGGGGGTTAAAAAGAAGGTCCCCTTCACCCCGAGTAGTCCGAGTGGCACTGGCTAACACCCCCAAGTGCAGGAAACAAAAAATAACTTAACATAAATACCCGAGAAAGTGCAGCGGAAACAGCCCCGCCGGTAGCGTAGTGGTTATCGCACCAGACCGGTATTCTGGAGGTCGTGGGTTCGGATCCCACCCGGCGGGCGTTTTTTCACCACTTCTTTTCGGCTCAAAAAATTCATCTCTTTCTATGACCCACCACAACCTCCCCTTTGCTTTCCGAGGTTTCCTTGACTGCCAACCCTTATTTTCTGTCTGATTTCACAGAGCCCCTCATTTCCGATTTTCTGATTCGCTACATGCTTAGCGAGGGCCTCTGATCTGGCAGTCTTCTTGCCAAAGGGAGCTTAAGAGGGTTCAACGATGGTCGACCACTCTCGACATGTCGTAGACACTCGATTCACGGCCCGGGGGTTGAAAAGAAGGTCCCCTTCACCCCGAGTAGTCCGAGTGGCGCTGGCTAACACCCCCAAGTGCAGGAAACAAAAAATAATTTAGCATAAGTACCCGAGAAAGTGCTGGGGAAACAACCCCGCCGGTAGCGTAGTGTTATCTCACCAGACCGGTATTCTGGAGGTCGTGGGTTCGGATCCCTCCCGGCGGGCATATTTTCACCTGTTTCTTTTCGACTCAAAAAATTCTTCATCTCTTTCTATGACCCACCACAACCTCCCCTTTGCTTTCCTAGGTTTTCTTGACTGCCAACCCTTTTTTTCTGTCTTATTTCACGGAGCCCCTCATTTCCCATTTTCTGATTTGCTATACATATATATATATATATTGTTGGGAACCGCGGGGTCGCAGCGTAGCGCCACTCAAAGAGTACCAGCGTGGCAGGCTTTCGGAATCGAACTGCCCCTGCCGTGCTGGCGCACCAAGTACGCGCCGCTCGTTTCTTTATTCTCGTCTTTCATAGCCGGCGCCAAGGCGCCGGGTAAGTGCGCCAACTACAGGGCGATGCAGGGCCCCCCGCCCAGACGGAATGTCGAACGTCACGCTACGGCGAGGCAGGCGGGCGTTGGTTTTGGGGGAGCAGTGGAGTGTTTAGGCCTGCTATGTCTGCGCGGAGTTCGTTGGGTGGCCTCTCGAGGTAGGCTGGTTTGAGGCGGTCCTACGAGACGACTTCTTCGCGGCCATTCAAGAGGATGGTGGCGGACGTCTTGGTCTTGTTAAGGACACGGTACGGGCCATCGTAGGAGGGGGTAAGAGGCGCCTTTATAGAGCGTCCCGCCTTAGGAAAACGTGTGTCGAAGATGCCAGTTCGGGATGCACAAAGATGCGGTGCTCAGAAGACCGAGGTGGGACCGGTCGCAGGTGCTGCATGCAGTCCTGCACGCATTGGAGGTACTCAAGCGGCTGGGGCGAGGAGGCCGTAGGGACGAACAAATCGCCAGGAAGCCGCAGGGGTGCGCCGTAGACAAGGTCAGCAGTTGAACAGACGAGGTCGTGACGAAGGACAGCACGCAGGCCAAGGAGCACTACAAGAAGGTGATCAACCCAGTGCTCTCTATCCAGGCGCGCAGCGAGAGCACTTTTTAGCTGGCGATGGAGCCGCTCAACGATGCTGTTGGCACAGGGATGGTATGCCGTGGTGCGGCAGTGTTTAGTGCCAAGCAAGCGGCAGAGGGAAGTGAACAGAGTGCATTCAAACTGCCTGCCTCGATCCGTGGTAACAATGCCGGGGCAGCCGAAATGGCAAACCCATGTCGAAACGAAGGCTTTTGCCACCGTTTCTGCCGTGATGTCCGGAATTGGTACGGCTTCGGGCCAACGGGTGAAGCGGTCAATCATTGTGAGAATGTACCGGCAGTCACGGGAGGGAGGAAATTGTCCGACCAAATCAAGATGCACGTGGTCAAAGCGACAGCATTTGCGGCGACAGGACACACTTTCTGAGTCACTTCTGCTCTGTTTGCAGCTTGGTTGCCGTTACATCGTTGGATTCTGCTGCTTCGCCTGCCTCCGTGGGCTGATCCACGCGCGCCTGCGCCACTGCCCTGCACGTGTGCGTGTGAGCGTTGGCTCTACAGGCACCCTTCTGAGTCTGCGCTGCCTGCAGCCTGCCGCACATGCGCGGTTCTCGTCTCCACCAGGAGGTGTCTTAAAGGAGCATCCACGGCAACCCCGGCTTCATTTGGCAGCACCATTTGCGGCGACAGGACACACTTTCTGAGTCACTTCTGCTCTGTTTGCAGGTTGGTTGTTGTCAATATTCCAACTATTACTTCTTTTTGAGCCGCAAGTGCTGCTGCCCAGCATCTAGTTGCTCTTGTGTACATTTTCTGCTGTGCTATGCCTAAAACTGCCGAGCTAGCTCAGAAGATTGCGGCGCTTGAGGCGCTGCTTGACGAGAACCTGGACGGTGTGATCGAGGCACTTTCTGAGAAGCTTAAAACGAAGCTCGAAAACATGGGGCTCGGTGAACATGTTCAACTGTCTGAAAGTGTCACCTTTCTGAGCAAAGAGTATGACTCGATGAAGGCCAAACAGGCTGAGCTGACAGCGTCGAACAACGATCTTTTGGCACGCAACGCAGCACTTGAAAAGAGGGTGGCCGAGCTAGAGCAATACTCTAGACTCAACAACATTGAAATTAAGGGAGTGCCTGTAACGGAAGGCGAAGACTGCCATGCCATTTTGCAATGCATGGCGAACGCTGTCGAGTGCCCAGTTGAGCCAACTGACATTGACATCGTACACCGGGTACCTACTATGTCAAAAAATCAGAATGAAAAAAAACATAATCGTTCGTTTTTGCTCACGTGAAAAGAAAAACGACTTCCTTCGGAAAGCGCGGAAGGAAAAGCTGTGCACGAGCAATATTGGGTTCTCTGGGAAAACCGATGTCCCTGTGTTTGTCAACGAGCATTTGACCTTCGATAACAAGAAATTGTTTGCTGAGGCTTTAGCGCTTAAGAAAGAACATCGCTGGCAATTCCTGTGGACAGACAACTGTCGCATTAAGGCTCGAAAAACACAAGACAGCAAAGTATTTCGCATCGCGTCTGAGCGTGACTTGCGGGTTTTCACATATTTCTGAGTCATGTGCCCTTCTGACAAAGTACTAACACCTCGCAGCCGATGGCTTTGCTGTCCCCCGAAGATGCGAAATTCCGTGTTTCTAACAACAACCACTCCATAATTCACTTTAATGCAAGAAGCCTTAAGAGAAATCTTGACACCATCAATAGTTTCATCACTGCGCCTAACCATTTATTTTCGTTCATATGCATATCTGAAACTTGGCTCTCTGATTCTAAAAGTAATTTGTACAGTTTCCCATCCTATCAAGCAGAGTACTGCCATCGAACTTCTGATAGCCATGGAGGTACAGCAGTTTTCGTTTCGCCTGATATTTCCTACAGACGCAGACATGATCTATCGTTTATAGCAAACCTTTGTGAATCGGTGTGGATTGAAACTAATCAATCACTTATTCCACATAACAAAATTTTAGTCATTGGTTGCATTTATCGCTGCCCTTCATCTTCTTTGACTGAATTCCCACTTAACCTTGATACAATTCTAAACCAGCTATCACTTGAAAATAAGGACGTTCTGTTAGTAGGCGACTTCAACATTAACTTACTTGACACCGAATCTAAATCGTATTCTGCATACACAAATAGTTTTACTGGATTCGGACTTGAATCTTTGATACATGCGCCCACCAGATGTGTGCGCAATGGTCCACGCACGTTAATAGACCATGCGCTATCTAACATATCACCCCAACCCTTTTCTGCCGTCCTTGAAACCGATATCACCGATCATTTTCCCATTTTGCTTATTTTTGACGCGTGCATGCCGGAAAAACGCAATTCACACTTCACATCTGTTTTTGATGCAGTTCAATTTAGAGAAGCGATCCGGGCGACTGATTGGTCTATCATTAATTCAATGGATGATGCAGAGGCAGCACTGCATAACTTTTCTTCTGCAATTTTAAAAGCCGTATCATCAAGTACCACCACGCTTAAATGTAAAAAAAGATTTAGCTATCCGAACAATCCATGGATGTCTAAAGGGTTATTAGAAAGCATGCGGAAAAAGGAAAATTTGTACAAAAAAACCAAAAGACCGCCCTTTAATTCTAGTTTAGCGAAGCGATATCAGAAATACTGCTGCCTCCTAAACATCCTGTTAAAACAGGCTAAAAAAGTTATTATGAAAATGAATTTGCTAAACACCATAACAACCCAAAAAAAACAATGGAATCTTTTGAATACCTTCCTTAATAGAACTGCAGCTAACGCCTCCATATCAAAAATTACATACAATGGAGTAAGCCTGATGGAACCACCTCGTATTGCTGGTGCCTTTTGCGAATATTTTTCATCCGTTTATCACAATACCCCTCAGCCTTTAAATGCGGAACTTGGTTTGCCCCGTGCTTCCCAATCTTTCTTTTTAAATGCAGAGCATTTCTTAGCCTCGCCTCTTCCTGCGTCGGACGTCGTCCACAGCTCCGCGTCCGCAGCAGGTGCGCCTCTCCTCCTCCCCTCCTCTCTCTCAACAGCAGCTGGCGCGCGCATGCGTCGTAGTCAGCCCGTTCGCTCCGTCGCGGTCTCGGCGTAACAGGTGCGTGATAGCAGCGCAGTGGGGCGTGGAAGGGCGCGCGCTGCTTGCGCATGCGCGCTCTCCCCCCCTACTGCTCTCCCTCTACTGCGCGCGCTGCAAATATAAAGCGGCTAGCGGTCGCTCGTGCTTCAGTCACTGCGTTGCTCCTTCCTTCCTTGGTTGACGCTCGCTCCACCCTAGCGCGACTTTACTCTCCTCTCTCTACCCCAAACCAACACCAACGCAACTACGACCCAACTACCCACCCTAACGCGACTTTACACGGCGTTAACGACCCCCAATGCTCAGCATTTACTCGTGTTCCCCTCGCGGGAAGGCGCGGGAATTTTTTTGTTCCCGGTTACACCAGAAGAAGTGCTCGCTACGCTTGGCACGCTGAAAAATACCACCCCAGATCTAGATAACATTTCTATTCGCCATTTGAAGTTAGTTGCTGATTTAATTATAAATACTCTTACCCATATAATAAATCTTGTCTTCAGGTCTGGTACTTTTCCATCTTTTCTAAAGAAAGCTAAAATAATACCTGTTTTCAAAAGAGGTGACCGGCTACTGATATCTAATTACCGCCCAATTTTCATTCTCTCTTGTCTTAGTAAACTAATTGAACAGATATTTTCCAAACGTCTGAACAGCTACCTCAATAAATTTATCTACTAAATCCATGTCAATTCGGTTCTCGGTCTGGACGTTCCACCAACCTAGCATTGCTTTCACTAACAGACTTCATTAAAAAATCAATTGACGCTGGAAATTTTGTGGGTTCAGTCTTTCTAGATTTTAGTAAGGCGTTTGATACGATTAATCATAATATCTTGTTTAAAAAATTAGAAGCGTATGGCATAACCGGTCCACCACTAACATTTTTGAAGAGCTATTTACTTAACCGACAATATACCGTATACGTGGCTGACACTTTTTCTGAAACAAGAACATTTAACCAAGGTGTACCTCAGGGATCTATTCTCGGTCCTTTACTTTTCATATTGTACATTATTGATCTTCCCTATTGTCTTAATTCTCACTGCGTCTTGTATGCGGACGATACAACCATTTCTTTATCTAATAAATCGATAATTTGCCTTACCGCTAACTTGAATGCAGTACTTAACAACGTTGTAAAATGGTGCCGCGTCAACTATTTCGTTATTAACCCGGAAAAAACTAAATTTGTGGTCTTTAGATCTCATCGAAAACCATCAGTTTTCTTCCCGAATTACATCTTGGGTCTCATTTAATCACATCTTGCGACCACGTTACATTACTTGGCATTCACCTCGACCCGCACCTTACATTTAGTTCTCACTTTTCCCATTTAAAGCAAAAAACATCTTTTGGGATTCGAGCTTTAATTAAGGCTCGGCGCTTTTTCCCTCACCTAGCCCTGTTGTTTTTATATTTTGCTTTTGTTCACAGTCATTATCATTATGGTATTGTTTCATGGGGAAACACTTACTCCTCTCACGTTTCATCTGTTCAACATATACAAAACCAGTGTATTCGTATTAAAACATTCAGTCCATGTCGTTCCTCCGCCTCTCGACTTCTACATCAAAATAATATACGACCAATTAATGAATAGAACTTAGGCATTCTTTTTTACAAATTATTGCACTGTAACCTGTCGTATGATCTCTTTGATGTTAGTGTTTTACGCAGAAAAGCGTAACCAGGTTTTCAAGTAATAACAATTTGTTACTACCACCTGTTCATACTAATTACGGCAAGAAAACTACTTGTTTTTCAGCTGTGAAATTTTGGAATAATTTGCCTACGGCTGTCAAATCATCCCCATTCCTTGGTTGCTTTAAAAAATACCTTACAGGATTTCTGTTGCTGTAATTAGGATCTTGTTCTGTTTTATTCTTACGTTATACCCAAGGTTCTAATGTGCCTTTGCTTCCTTTGTGTCATTTACGAACTGATTTTTTTTTACTTTTTATATATCTACAATTAGAGCTACCTTTCCGAATGCATGTACATAAAATGCTAATTTCTTGTGTGTTTTATACTGCATATTGATTTGTTTGGGCTCTTTCGCCCATTTGCTGCTACTACACAATTCGTTTGATGTATTTGTAATCGAGGGTCCCCTTTCAGTCAGTTGACTTTGGGACCCTCGTCTGCATACTAAGATGTTTGTAATTCTTTTTTGTAATCAACTTTCTCTTTAAAAAAAAAAGAGGGTGCGTTGGGGTCTTCGTGTGGCGGGTCACCTTGGCTGTCTGACAAGCGAGGCACGAACGGGCCCACTGGCGGACATCAGTGTTGATGCTGGGCCAGACGTACCGCTGCGTAATGAGGCGCTGCGTGGCTGGGATGCTGGGGTGGCAGATGTCGTGGAGCGAGTGAAACACACCGCGACAAAAGGCAGCCGGAACGAAGGGTCGAGGCGCCGCCGCTGACAGAGTACCAGCGTAGCATGCTTTCGGAATCGAACTGCCCGTGCCGTGCTGGCCCACCAAGCACACGCCGCTCGTTTCTTTATTCTCGTCTTTCATAGCCGGCGCCAAGGCGCCGGCTAAGAGCGCCAACTATAGGGCGCTACAATATATACATATAGCGAATCACAATAGGAAATGACGGGCTCGTTGAAAATAACACAGAAATAAGAGTTGGAAGTTAGTTTTCTTGACTGCCAACTCTTATTTCTAGAAAGAGATGAAGAATTTTTTGAGTCGAAAAGAAAGTGGTGAAAAAATGCCCGCCGGGTGGGATCCGAACCCACGACCTCCAGAATACCGGTCTGGGTGCGATAACCACTACGCTACCGGCGGGGCTACTTTGGCCTCCACTTTCTGGAATATTTATGTTCAGGTGTTTTTGTTTCCTGCGCTTGGGGGTGGTAGCCAGCGCCACTCGGACTACTCGGGGTGAAGGGGACCTTCTTTTTAAAACCCCGGGCCGTGACTCGAGCGTCTACGAGATGTCGAGAGTGGTCGACCAGCGTTGAACCCTCTTAAGCTCCCTTAGGCACCAAGACTGCCAGAACAGAGGCCCTCGCTAAGCATGTAGCGAATCAGAAAATGGGAAATGTGGGGCTCCGTGAAAATAAGACAGAAAATAAGGGTTGGCAGTCAAGAAAACCTCGGAAAACTTCGGATCCCACCCGGCGGGCATTTTTTCACCACTTTTTTTTCGACTCAATAAATTCTTCATCTCTTTCTATGACCCACCACAACCTCCCCTTTGCTTTCCGAGGTTTTCTTGACTGCCAACCCTTATTTTCTGTCATAGTTTCACGGAGCCCCTCATTTCCCATTGTCTGATTCGCTATATATATATATATATATATATATATATATATATATATATCAGATCCCAAGATCAGATCCCAAATGAAATTATGTTTAATTGTTTATTCAATAGTGTTGTCATATATATATATATATATATATATATATATATATATATATATATATATATATATATATATATATATATATATATATATATATATATATATATATATATATATATATATATATATACATATATACATATACATATACATATATACATATATACATATACATATATATATATATATATATATATATATATATATATATATATGTATCAAGGTTGCAGTCGTCATTGCCAGTTCTATTCGGCTTTTTTCGAAATATTTATTAGGGCCGAATGACGTGTGCTGGTCACGTTTCTTTGATTCATTGATAAATAAGCGAAAATATAAGTCGAGAAAAAATCCGCCGTTTTTACATATATATATATACATATATATATATACATATATATATATATATATATATATATATATATATATATATATATATATATATATATATATATATTTATATATATATATATATATATATATATATATATATATATATATATATATATATATATATATATTTGACAACACTATTGAATAAACAATTAAACATAATTTCATTTGGGATCTGATCTCTCGCTTTCAAACGGGTAATACAACTACATTTCTCCATGGAATATCCGCTTTTATGAGAGAAGGAAGCCCATTCATATTCCGCACGCCTTTTTTGTTAATAAATTGGGCAATAAATTTACCGTTCAAGAAAGATCTACTTCAACCTAATTTACAAAATACGTTATATGTTTCGCAGGAGTTTTACCTTGACATAGGCAATGTATATTTATTATCATGCTTTCTCATTTTTATTCATCTTTAGAGAAAAGAAAAAAGGATGTACGTGTCTACAAGCGTGTTCCTGCCTTTGGTTGGGACAGTTTGCTGATGAAATCTTAAGCATTAATCATTCGAAAAATCCTACTCCGGCTGCTGTTTGTGTCCATCTGCTGGGTCACCTCCACCGCCAAACGCGATGCATATTTCTGTGCGACGGCGACGCTTTTACGGCAGGCTGAAGAACTGTGAGCTGACTTCAAAATTATGGACATTATGCAACGAACGCCCTTTTCGAAGCATTCATTCTTGCAAAAGATTTCTGTTTCAATCGGGGTAAATCAGCAGGAGGGTTAAACGTTTTCGAACCTAAAACCAAGTTTTTGTTGTTGTTAAAACCATTCTTTGAGAAAAAATAGGGAACGTAGTTGGTTCAAAAGTGGAGCAATGGGGACCATCCTTTTCCGGTTGGCCTCGGAGCGCGACTGCAGCCTTCGGCCGGATAAGAGGACATCGCGTTATTCGAGCTGGCTGCTGCGCAGCACGCGCTTCCAATGCTCAGAAAAGGAAGCGAGAGGGGCGGGGGGAGGAAGATAGGACGGACATGTTGAGACTAGGTGGCAGGTGGTGTTGGAAGAGTTGCAGAACGGGCAGTTGAATCAATAGAAGGTGGGGAGACAGTGAAGGCGGGTGTGGTTGTGGTACGTATCGGTTTGTAGGCGGCGCCATATGCAGCCGTCGGTGGCTGTAATGAAGGGGTTTGGGGACGATAGAGTCGTCGAATGTTCCGGTAGTGGGCTAGGATGTCGGTGTAAGTGGGGGTAAAGAATGAAGGGTTAGAACATCACGGGGGCCGGTAGGTACTTCATTGGTGTCTTCTGGGAATGCGCGGTAAGTGAGCTCGCGGATGGTGGCGTCTGCCACCTCGTCGAAGGAAGAAATGTGCGGCCAGGAATCCACACTATACGGGTCATCGGGAGCGCTTGTCGGTGTTCTACGATGTTGGAGCTGATGCGAGTGACTCGTCCCTTAGCGTAGCGGCAGGAAGAAGATAGGGAGTCAGTCAGTATTATGTAGTCCGATGAAGGTGCGTTGGTGGTGGCCAAAATGATTGCAGCCTACTCTGCGGTATGGGGGGATCTCGCTGGTATTGCGGCAAAAGCTGTGATGACATTGTTTGAGTTTTTTGCTGCTACTAGTGTCACTGGATAAGATACAGAGTACCGCCACTGAGGCACGCAAGTGAGCAATGGCGGCCATTTTGTTGCTTACCATTGTTGCCAGATTGCTGCTTCTGCGGCCCCCACCGCCAACACGGACGAGGTCATTTGTAACCAAAACTGACGAAGACGCAGTAACACGTAATCTTCGGACACACTTCTTCAGCTGAAACGCTGCGAAGCGCGTTATCTTTGATTCGCATTCCGAACGACGCAAGTCGCACGCAGCCGCAGAGCAGGGAGGACGAGCTAGACTACCCCAGTTGACCGACAGAAAACGCACAAACAACAAAATGGAGGCATCCATCAACTGTCGCAGCGCATACAAGTCTCACGTATTTCGAAGTGACCAATGATCACTGCGGCCGCACGGAACAATAAGAGAAAAGAGTGCCAATACTCTGTAACCTTATCTAATGGCACTAGCTGCTACGGCATGGGCTGGATATGTGCGCAATGGAGCTGAGTCATTGTAGTAGTCATCGGGATTCCCACCGTACTTCTTGAGGAGTAGGCGAGTGATGTATGCCATTTTTTCGCTCCGTCGGGGGCGGGGTGTTCTCAGCCAGGAGGTCCGGTTCATTTGAACCCTTTGATCGACGCATAATCCGCCCCTGATAGCACGTGAGTACAGGTGCATAACAGCCTCGCAGAACCCTTTTTTGGCGTGTTCAAGTCTGCTTGCTGACGTAATTCGCGCCATGAGATGAAGAAATGAAATCGAAGGAAGAGACACATACTTGGTGTAGCAGGAAATAACTGATAAACACTTCGCTAGCTTGACATTGACGAAAACGAAGGACGGTGAGACAAGCGCACACATATTCTTGCATCTCCATCTGCAGGGCACATCGTCATGTCCCTGCTGTAGCATTTGTAAGTCACTGGTGCTGTAAAAACAGAATAAATTTATTCGCTATTTACTGCGAAATGCCAGCCATTTTATTGTCTCTCCTTTCAACATCAAAGGCTATCCAGCTGATCAGGTAACCAGTGACAGAATAAGTAGGTATAAAGGTGTGCATAATAAGAAAATACGGGCGCTAGGTATGCTTATATTAAAAAATATATATATCTTTAACCACTCTTGTTGCTAGAAAAGTAAATGTAACTTCAGAAAAATTCAAGAGGTACAGTCTATACAATGGAGTGGTATATTCATAGTTTATAGAGACGTAGTCAAGGTAGAGGTTTAAGGACTCTAACTGAACCAAGCGGTGCCTTGTATGGTGCTAATGACGTCCTACCTTTTCAGGATCTCTAATGTACCCTTCAGGGGCAGATTCAGTCGGGTTCATAAACACAGAGGAGTCTGACCCAAGATTTCCAGATATACAAATTTTAATGGTTTCGGAGTACCCCAAACCTATTGAACTGCCGAAGAGGTACCCGTACTGCCCTAAAGGAGTTACCCCAGAGGTAAACAAAGTTATACCTTTAGCAAATTTGATTTCTGTGCCAAACTGTGAGCCATTGGAAAAAAGAATTAGGTGTTTGATCTTACATTTTATTTTGTCTCCGTATTAAAACGGAGGACATTAAATTTTTGTTATCTTTGTGTACTTAAAACCCGTGTTCTAAGTGCAGAGAATTTGAGCGGCTTGCGTTACCGTCGTAGCTCGCTCGCTGGGCCCAAGTGTAGCCCCACGACGTACCGTTGTAGCGCAGTCCCACAAAGGCTTCCAAAATCAAGTGGGTTATATAGTCATTACCGTTCGAAACTCTTGAACCTCTGGCGCTTGTCATATATCTCCCCGTTGTTTGGCGCAAAGAAAACTGCAGGTACATTTGAGGAAGAATATACGTATTTAACCGGCAGTGCCCGCTTTTGTTTAGTTAGGAACGCTCGTTGGGCTGGTTTCTACGATAGTAAGCGAAAAAAAATTCCCCCTCATTTCCCCGAGGGGGAGAATGTGAAAGTGCGAATGCACGGTTGTCGGCCCGCTTGCGGCGCTTGCGCTCGGCCCCCGCAGCCCACCGCCTCGCCGCCTTCTCTTCCATCTCTTCCATCGGGTTTGTAGTATCACGTGTACACCACGCAGTTATCAAGCCGCTATAACGCCGCTGAGTCGCCAACGCACGCCGCTGATGACGTAGTTTGAATGCGTTAAAGATATAAGGCGCGTTATTCACACTGATATCAGCGTGGCTTCCGTGGCTTAGTCGGTTGCGCGTCGCGCTGCGGCCGCAAAGTCCTCTGATCGAAATCTGGCGCCGGATGCTGTTTCTTTTTTAAATATAGAGGAGCACTGCGGACGCCGCCGACGCCGCCGCCGCCGCCGCCGCCGCCGGCGGTGGATGGTTTGGGGTCGCTTATAAAGTGCATTCGCACTTAAAAAAGTGGCAGTGCAAGAAAGAAATGGCGCGCTCCAAACTGCGCAATATGAGGAGGCGTCGGCGGCGCCTGCACGTGCGGGACGAATAGCAACCATAAAAAAGAACAGAACTCCCGCTGGCGCAGTTTCAGGCAGGGGGCGCGCGAGCACTGCGAAGGCGAAAAATTTAAATTGCATTGGACAAACCCACGTTCCATTATTGTGATTCACTGCTCTGCACATCCGACAGCTTTCACATTGAGTAGAACGGCTTTATTCACAACAAGCGGCCTGAAGGAAAAGACGTCCCATTTTCAGCTTAAAATCTTAGATAAGGAAGCATAATTGTGAAATGTTTTTGTCGTAATTAAAACGGGGTACAAAGAAATAACCGCAACGACAGTAAAATGAGACCGCTCCGTCGTAGCGCTAATAGCAGTGTTTGTTTTAAGCATTTCTATAAGAGTAATTCAGCAAAGATAAGCACTACCACGTTGTACAGGACTAAAAAAAAACGGCAGTCGGCCCCCTTTTTCGGTCTGTAAAAAGACAATACTAAGTATACCCCGTGTCCTCGCGAGGAGGGCGTCTCATTATAGCTTCTTAGAGCTCCCTACGGCTGTACAGCCTGCGTGGGTGCAGTTTGCTGGTATTCTACACTTAGCTGGGTTTATCGCGGTTCTCGTCATCACTATCTGGTAACATTTATCGATAATTCTTACCTGTCAGGCCAGACTTCAATAGCAATCCCTATACCTGACACCGGGCTTGGAACATTTTTCGCCGTGTTCGGTACTACTCGCCAGTTACAAGTGACTAAGTCTTCTTGAAGGGAAGTATTTCTTAAAACGTATTTCTCAGTGCTATATAATCACGTTACCAACAGCGAAAAATCTCCAGGGCGGAAACGACTGTGCCAGCTAGCCACAATAATGCAGAATTACAAGCAGCTTGCAAAACACTTCCTGTATTTCGGTTCCTTACGTATATTAGCGTTTTTTAAACGAGTGCAAATTTTGAAGGCCATTTTGCAGAACGACATGGCTCGGCGCTCAATGTGTCAAATAAGCGCCAATGTCGTACCCGCGTGCTTTGTACCATTTTAAGCCAAACATACGCTTGACGAAGTCACCTCGCGGATCCTTATAGCAGTTATTCTAGCAATTTTTCTACGCGACGACAAAAATTTGTGTTACCGTTCACCACTCAAATTGCGGCGCAATTATGCAAGCGTCTTTCATCAATTATTTTCAGAGCAACATTACCTTTGCCACTTTCACTCCTATAGATGCATGATCAACCGTAATGGCCAATAAAACTTATGAGTAGCCCACCACCAACTGTTCCACTGAGTGTTGTAAATTTGCAAAGCTTTTATTAATTTCCAATTGCGTCTATTTTGTTCTAGAAATGCCCCACAATTTACCACGTCTGGTTAAGAAGCTACTTTATGTCTATTGCTCCAATACTTCTGCGTCCGAAGGCAAGCGGGTTTATAAAACTGAAAAGTACAAATCCCTTCGACCACCCTATAATCGACCCTCAGCTACTTTCTGATGAAGCAGATATGGAGACTATGGTAAAAGGTAAGTCCAAAGTTCAATTTGTATGTTCGGTAAAACTTATAAGTGAATTTTTAGCCTTCTATGAGAAGTTAAACCGTGCTAAACTAATTGGTCCTATTGCAATCCTTAACGGTTTTCATTCATGGCCGGTTTCCACAGTGGGTTTCGAGCGGAAATGGCACTCTGCCCAGACCAGCGTTTCGTAAGCTCCATCGGATACGAGCGTTGTGCGCACCGACACCTATATCCTATCAGATTTCTGTGGCCTAAGCGAAATCTGAACAAGCAACGCCTGCTTCACCGTTGTTTGGCTCTGAGCGGAGGCGCGCAATGTCTATTGCCAACACAGCCTTTTCGTTTTAAAGCTTGCATAATCCTGTTGCCTGTCTTCAGAAAGCGGTTCACCGAAGAGCTGATGTACTGTTGTCAATGACCTCTTTGCGAGAGGGGTACAATATGTCCTGTCCGGCAATCCGGCACTCGGGCCATTTTAAGCATGTTGCCATTCCACGACCACTAAGTTACACTATAGTAACGTAGAGCTCCGAATAGCAAGCCTTCGAAAAATTTTAGGAACGCTGTATTACAAGCAACCTGCCCCTTGAACGTAGATAGTATTGAAAGATTACACATAGAGCGCCTGTGTTAAATGCGGCGCAAAGATAAATACACCTTCAATAACAGTCCGCTTTCAAAGTTTCACCCGCAAATAAAACGAAAAGTAACCGTGCAAGAAATACCAGTTCGTCAAGGTTTTACACCGGTAAACATGGTTTTGAATGAAAACGCAAAAGGAAGAAAAGCCTGGCTAGTTGGTACGGTTGCATATTAAACTGAACTATGAAGAACGACAAGGAAGCGGGACGGTATAGGCGCTTACTGTTAACTAAAGTGTTTTAAGCTAACACACACATAGACACATACATCTCTTCATGTGCATTCACTCCGTATATCAATAAACAACTTCAAGCTTTTAGCACCCTAACGATGATGATGATGGTTAGTGTTTAATGGCGGAAGGCCAACGAGGGCAAAGAGCGCCAGAGAAGAGGTTATTTAATGAAGAGAAGTGATTACCACACAAGGGTAGGTATAAAAACGTGTAAACCGAAAATAGTAAAATCAATTAAAGAAAATGGCGATGGCTGGTGTATAGGGCGAGATTTGATTATGCGTGATAGGAAATGAGGTTTAAAAACTGAACGTCTGACAAATACTCAAACACACGTTTCACCGAAACCATGGCACCGTCACCAAGAAACCGCGATGGATGTAGGGGGATATTTTGTCTGTAGAGTTCTCTGAAGGGTTTGTGTCGTGTTGTGTGAAGTGCCTTGCATGTGATTAGTATGTGCACTACGGATAGGGCCTCTTCGCACCGGCTGCACTGGGGTCTAGAAGATCCCGTCAGCAGATACGAGTGCGTTGCATGGGTGTTCCCTATCCGCAGCCTACCCAAGGCGACTTCCGTGTGTCTGTTGTGTGAGTCAGCTGTGTACCGTCTCAAGTGTGGCTTTATTACATGTAGTTTGTTGTCTGTCTGTTCGTTCCAGTGTGTTTGCCATGTTCTGCGCAAGTGTTGTCTTATGTGTGGCTTGAGGTCTGTGTAGGGTATCGTTGTTACGTGTACAGTGTTCCTGAGTGCAGCAGCAGCGGCCCTCTCGTCTGCAAACTCGTTCCCAGTGATCCCAGCGTGTCCTGGGACTCAGCAGAGGAGCAGCTCATGCGTTTGTGCATACACGGACATGATAGTGTTGAATCCAAGATTAACTATGTGGTTTTTTTTGGGGGGGGGCTTGTGCGATGACAGTGCGCGAACAACACTCAAAGAATCTGTATAGATGATGGAATTGGGAATTTGATTTTCAAGAATGTGTCGTACAATCAGTAAAATTCCATACGCTTCTGCTGAAAAAATTGTTGTGTGCACGCTCATGGTTCTGGCTGCATTGAAATTTGGACGATGAGGAGCGCACGACACCATAATGGGTGTTTTAGAAGCGTCACTATAAAATTCTGCACATGTGTATTTAAACTGCAATCACAGAAAGTGCTGCAGTATTGCAGCTCGTAGTACCCGATTTTTTTCAAGTTTTATAAAAGAAAGGTCGCACGACACAGTGCGAACTTGCCAAGGCGGTAAAATGTTTGAAATGGATGACCTGTACACATCTAAAAACAAAGCACTCAGATCCGAGGCTCGCTCTCTCACTCTAAGTGAAAAGGGCAGAGGAACGGATGGGCGATTTACAAAGAACACAGACGTTCATGTATCGTTAAAACCAGGATAAAAAGGTTGGTTATTCAGTGATGAAATCTTAAAAGCATAAAGCAAATCCATGTACGTTCGTTGATTCTGAAGACTCCACTTATTACACTCGACATACAGACTCTCGACAGAGTAGTGCGAAAAGCACCCGAGGCCAGGCGAAGCCGCAAGTGTAGCACTGGGTCAAGAATTCGCAACGCTGTTTTACTCGCCGACCCATATAGCACACTCACATAGTCCAAACGAGACCCAACTAAAGCAGTATAGAGCCGTAGTAGGCGTTTTTTGTAGAACCATACGTTTGGTGGGAGAGAACCTCCAGAATATTCATTGTTTTCAGACATTTATGTTTAAGTTCCTTGATGTGTGGAATGAATGTGAGTTTCTAGCCACACACAACACCAAAATATTTGTGCTGCTTGTTCACAGGAAGCGACACGCCATTAAGAGTAATGTCTGGGTCCGGAAGGATCCCGCGCTTCCTGGAGAACACAACGCAGGAGCTTTTTGCAGGATTCAATTTAAACCCATTCTGGTCTGCCCAGCCGGCAAGCTTCTTCATACCAAGCTGGACTTGACGTTCGCATATTGACATACTACATGATTTAAAAGATATTTGCACGTCGTCTACGTACATAGAATGAGAGATTGTTGGTGCCAGTGCCTTTCCAAGAGAGTTCATCTTTACTATGAAGAGAGTGCAACACAACACGCCACGTTGCGGCACGCCATTTTCTTGGACGTGAACCTTCGAAAGTGCACAACCAACTCTTACTCTGAACGTTCTCTCTGACAAATAACTAACAAGGGTGTTCAACATGTTACCCCACCGAATGACTTGAGGTCACTAAGGATTCCATAACGCCAAGCTGTGTCGTAGGCCTTCTTGAGGTCGAAAAAGACAGTTAAACAGTACTGCTTATGCACGAAGGCATCCTTGAGGTATGATTCAAGTGCAACCAGTTCATCGTTCGTCGATCGCCTCAACCTAAAGCCTGCCTGGCAGCTCTCGAGAAGATCATTGTACTCGAGGAAGTACACGAGCCTGCGATCGATCATCTTCTTGAAGAGCTTGCACAGGCAGCTCGTCAGGGCTATTGGACGGGTAACGTCAGGGGGACGACGGGTCCTTTCCCTCCTTCAAGAAAGCCACTACAATGGCCTTACTCCAAGAGTGTGGAATGTGCCCCGAAAGCCATATTTTATTATATAGATGTAGAAGTCCTTCAAGTGTGTCTGTGTGTAGGTGTTGAATCATTGTATATGTAATGTTGTCTGAGCCTGGAGCTGAGGGTTTACACCTGCTCAGAGCAGCCCTCAGCTCATGTAGTGAAAACAGGGAGTTGTAAGAAGTCTGTGATTTGTTGTTGTCGTGTAGGGACTTCTTTTCACAAGAGTCTTTATACTTCAGGAAAGTGTTCGTGTAGTGTGCTGAACTGGACACGTGTTGGAAGTGTTGTGCGAGTGTGTCAGCCTGGTCTTCCAGTGTGTCCCCTGTTGTACTGACCAGGGGCAGGCTGTGTGTCTGTTGTCCTTTGAGTTTGCGTATACGTGTCCATACCCTGCGTGTTCTGTGTATGAGTTTATAGATGTTAGGAATGAGCGCCAACTATTTCTTTTTGCCTCACGGCGCACACATTTTCCGTATGCCTTGGCCCGTTTGAATAAGAGGAGGTTTCCCGACGTGGGGTACCGATACAGGATACCCCACGCCTTGTTCTGGGCCTCTCGCGCCCGCCTACAGTCCTCATTCCACCGCGGCCTCCGCTGGTTGCGCGGGGAACCAGAGGCGTGGGGAATGGACTTTTCGGCGGCGTCGAGGATGTGCGCCGTGAGCAGTTGGGTAGCTTCTTCAACGTGTAGGTGTACTATGGATGTGTGGTGTAGTTTGGATGTCTCTGTAAATGTATTCCAGTTAGCTCTTGCTTCATTATACCTGTTATGGGAAGATGGAGTGCTCGGGCCTGTACCTATATACGTTAATGAAGTGGAGAAATGGTCACTACCATAAGGTTCCGTGCCCACACCCCACTCAGGACATGGAAAGAGAATTGCAGAGCCAATAGCCAGGTGAAGATGTGAGCATGTGTTCTGACCTATGTTATGGTATGTAGGCTGTTTATTGTTGAAAAGGCCTGCTCCTGAAGATGTAAGGAATTTCTCTATCAGGCGACCTCGGGCATCCGTTTTGGAGGAGCCCCAAATAGAATTGTGTGCATTAAGTTCGCCTGTTAGAATGTACGGTTTGGGCAGCTGGTCGAAAAGCGCCTCGAAGACAGAGCTCAAAAGTGCATAATCAGGAGGAATGTAAAGGGAGCATACCGTTACCAACCTATTAAAAATTATTGTGCGGATGGCTACAGCCTCGAGGACGGTATTCAAGGTGACAGAGTGGCATGCTAAGAATTTCCGGCAAATTTTGGCCACACCGCCAGATGAGTGTGTGCAGCCATCCCTGTCCTTTCTGTATACCAGGTAACTATTAAAAAATTCGTGTGCTTGGAATTCAGATGTGTTTCCTGGACACACATTACACATGGCTGATTGGCATGCAGAATCTCATACACGTCGTCAAGATTAGTCAGAAGGCCTCTGCAGTTCCATTGAACGATGTTTTCTCTTCCCATTATTTAGTGTGGGAGCTACTGGGGTGTGTATGTTTATGTGTCGTTTTTCGGGGCTGTGACTCTTGAATTGGGCTTTTTGGGCCTTTCTGTAGGCTTGGACGTCGGAGGCCGCTCCTTGCGCTGTGTTGCAGGCAACAACGGCACGACGTCCATCTCGTCGCCCGATGTCCCGGGTGTGCCCGTCAAACCGGGCCTCCCGGACTTGGCCCCCCTTCGGGGGCCCTTCGTTTGACCCGCCACCGCCGCAGGTGTCGGGGGCACTAGAAGTGGCACGGGCTGGGCGGTGGCGGTGGAAGCCGGTGCGGGGCCCGTGGTGTCTATGGAACGCTCCAACGCACTGGAGGACGGGGAGGCAGGGACGGGAGCGGCACCGGTCCCGACGGAAGAGGTTGCCACCACAACCGCTGCTGGCTCAGCGAGCGGTGCGGAGGCGGGTTGGGCTGCCATAGTCAACCCAGGGGGGGGGGGGGTCCAAGTACGACTCGCGGTACTGGGTTCCGGCCGAAACCAGACGCCGCTCCGCCCCCCGGCGAGCTGCGTCGGCGTACCTCCCCAGAGGGAAAGAGGCGAACCTCTTTCTCGCCTCTAGAAAGGTGATGTTGTCAGTGACCTTTACATTTATGATTTGTTTTTCCTGCTTAAATTTCTCACAAGTGCGGGACCACGCTGCGTGGGGCCCCTGGCAGTTGCCACAGGTAAAACTCTGGGTGTTGCCGTTTTCGGACGGGTGGCCATGTTGGCCGCATTTTGCACAGGTAAGGCGGCCGCGGCAGGAGTTGATGCCATGCCCAAACCGTTGGCACTTAAAACATCGCCGCGGGTTAGGGATGTAAGGACGCACCGGACATCGAACAAAACCTGCATTGATGTATTCTGGAAGGCTCGACCTGTCAAAAATTAAGATAACATGCTTTGTTGGTATTTGTTTGTCCTCTCTACGTATGTTTATGCGCCTGACCCCTGTTACGCCCTGACCTCGAAGACCCTCCAGCAGGTCAGCTTCAGTTTCGTTCAGTAGATCGGGATCGGAGATCATGCCTTGGGAGCTGTTTAAGCTGCGGTGGGGCGTGACCCTGATGTCAAGATCACCGATGCGGGTCTGGCTCGAGAGTTTTTCTGCCTGCTACTGCTTGGTGACTTCGACCAGCAATTGCCCAGTTCTTTGTTTCTTGGCTTTGTACGCCTCACCAATTATACTTGTCAAGAACTTCGATACCAGGAAGACAGACAATGAAGCGACAGATCTTTCTGTGTCAGTTGACTCAATTACAAGAAAACGGGAATGATTGTTTACGGTTGTTGGAAAGACAGTTGTTGAAAGACGTGGAAATAAAACTTCGGTGCGGCCCCTTTTCGGAGGCCGATCACGTTTGGAGGGGGGTTTTGAAAATGCCATATAGCATAGTATAATAGCAGAGAGACGGGGGTACTTTCTCCTTTGACCTCACCCTCGTAGTCAAAGAGGTCCCGGAGCTCCCTGTCTGGTAGACAGGCAGGGAGCCCATCGGCCGAACCTTGACCAAGGCTCCGACGGCCACCGTTTAAGGCTTCTACCCTTCACCTTTAAACACCTCGCCACGGTTGGACACGGCTTATGTATGGGAGGTCGGGGTCCGCGGTGTCGCTGCTCACCGTCACCATGAATACTCAAGGTGCCCTGTGCGGGGAGCACCCTAACGATCTCACAGCTCTGATCATAAGAAACTAATTTCTCTATCTAACAGGCATGAGGATGGGTGGCATATGCATTCATACCAAAAGCTTTTATGTTTAAGGCTTTTACTACTCCTCTTGTTGTTTTATCACCGTGTTCATATGATACCGCTGTGACAATGAAGAATATCGTGCATTTGCATTCTGTCCGCTTGAGTAACAGGTGGACGGAGAACTTAAGTTTTAGCGACGAATGGTGCTCTATGAGTCTAACATTCACGCACCTTTCCGACTGTACCATATACACGCGTTCACGCGGCAAGGGCGTCTGATGTACAAGTGATTTTCTTCGTACACTCTACAAACTGGAGGGTATGGCGCATGCCACATTTGCTAGCCAAGCTGTTATTTTTGTTCTTGTGCATGCGTGCAACCGCAAGACAAACTCGGCCGAGTTTTAGAGAAAAACAACATTTACAGTATATTAGCTGCCTACCTTCACCATACGTTGTGACATCCCATGTACGTGTAGGGCATCACTACAGCTAAATATTGTTAATTAGGATCTTTAGGGACTAAAGAAAATCTGCAAATTATGCGAATGTCGAATTATCGTACTTTATACGATGATCTAAAATTAAAAAGGTGTTTTTCTGACGAGGTTTATACCTATTGGAGGTGTAAATCTAGGTGAAACATAAAGTTAATTCAAATAACTGCAGCTTGTTTCCTATTGTACGTAACATGGAAATTTAAACAACCTTAATACCCTTGAAGCCGGTTAAGAGCTATCTTATAGGCGTTAATTTGCGCGAAGCTGCAAATAACACAAGAAAAATGAACGAAGTGGAAATTTCTTTCAAGTTTTCTCAAATATTTCATTTCAACTTTATGACATATTGCGGCCAAGAAAATAAAACTTAGCACCTGGGGCAACTTTTGTCTCTAAAGAAAGTGGCGATTTCTGAAATACCTCACCATTAAAGCCAACAAATTGATTCCTTAGGAAAAAAAAGAAGTTCCTTAAATGATTCTGCAGGCATGACAGATAAATTGCGAAATGCAGCCCCATCATTGTGGGGAATACTAGTTTCCTCCGCATACTTTATTAACTTATCGTCTGACAACGAATAGCAGAGATCCTTTACATCTATGCTAAATCCGATCAAGTCTTGTTTCCTCTCAGGACACAGAAATGAAAGCAGAGCTTCTCAATTTAACATAGGAAACGAATCTTCTACAGAAAGGGAATAGAGCTTTGTGTGAAGCAAAGATAACACCACCATTTTGATCTGAGTAGCATAAAACGACCTCTTGAAACGTCCAAACCTTCACGTTTTAACAACTTGAGTTCTAGCTTTTAGATGCTTCCAGGCACTCCTCATATTGAATCAAACTCCTTACAGCTATCACTGCCTTCTCTGACAACATCTGGTCTGGCAGCCGAGATTTTATAAGCCTAATGTTCATGTTCACAAGATGGCGAACGACTGTCGTGATACTTTCAGAATTGGTAGGAGGAGCATTCTCCAACATTAAAACACTTGCCTTGGTCACACTTCTCGCCAAAGCCTCTACATCGCTCATATAAGGTCCGACCGTGTCCTCCTATTTTCTTGTGGGAAGTAAAGAAAGTGTGTGCAACCCATCAGAATTGAGTGGGGCTCCTTTCTATATATTCTATTACGTACGTTTAAAACGAGATGAACGCGGTGATGAAAGCTGCGTTCAAATAATAGGGTGCAAAACAGCTGGCACCTTCGTTTATATGAGCAAAGCGCAGACAGCTGACGACAACCGGAATAGCAGAGGGGAAACAGGCGTCTTGGTGGCGTCATGTGCGCTATGAAATGCTAGCCGTATGGCAAACTGGCGACGTATGCGACTGAAGTTATTGGGAATATGTGCAGATTGCTCGGGCGCTTTCTGCGTCCAGAACGACAAGCGCTTGAGGTTTTATCTTTACGACTAAGACATTTTGCACATATTAGTCGTCGCTAAACAATGTAACCGCAACAGGCCTCAGATTGCCCGAAGCTTTACTTTATTGTTCGAACCTCTTCTTCATTCGTCCCGAGGTTAATATTTAGAGTTGCTCTTTTTTCGTCTTGTATCTGACTAGAGCATGCACCAAGCAATGAATACATTATTCAAAACGTACGAGCCCACTTACGAGGAAGGTCGGAAGTAGTTGTAATATAATTTTGCTGGAAAGGGAGGATCACTGAGAAAATCTACAAAAGAAGGAAAAAGAGACATTGATGATGATTTAAATGATGGTTGGTGTTTCATGGCACAAGGCGAACTAGCTCAAAGGTACTGGAAAAAATAAACAGATGCTCACTGTTTGAAAACGCTCAGCTTGAATGACAGGGCCAGATCTTGGTATCGGCCGTTGATGGACAGTGCACTGAGTATTTTGTACAGGTTCGGGAGTTCGATACAGCTTCACCCCTGGAGAAACTACTACAAAAACCTGTCCTTAACCTCTGCTTCTTTTCAGCAAACGGCATTTAGAGATAATAGTTACGGATCAATTTGTTGTGAATCGGTGTGTGGTCAAGAGAAGAGGAATAGGCTGGGTACCACGATAGGCTGGGTACCCACAAACAAGGTGTGTAAGGACCACTGGATTGATGGAATGGCAGGAAGTACAATAGTGGGGGTGGGGGGTTAAATGTACGGGTATACTAAAGCCACTAGAAATAAGGAGGAGCCGCCATCAGCCAGCGTGGCGCGGACGCCATTTTCATGTTCTTGCCAGAGTAGGTCCAGCGCTGCTGGCGCGTCCTCTGCTACGCTTAGAAATTGCCGGTCGCGCGTGTGAGAACCTTTATACAGCTGTCGGATTAGCCCTCTCGAGGATTGTCTCTGAGAATTTCGTGTAATTTACGATCCAAAAAAGTAACAGGTCACATGACAGCATTTTTTAGCACGGTAATGATATTAAAGGGACACCGAAGTTAATTTGTCAAGCTCCCGGTTTTGCTTGCACTGCATAGACTGGCTCAAATTACCACAATTCTCATCGTTTACACGGTTGATAGGTCCATAATTATTTTATAAATCGGGAAAGAAGAAAATCTACCATTCGCGGTCCGCGGCGGCCGCACCAACTAAAGGCTGCGACGTCGGGAGGAGGTGGCACCGTGATTGGAGGATGTCCAAGGTTAGCATTCAAACAAGTTTCGGTTTCGATTCTGTAAAACAACATGCTTGACACCCGACGGTAGCATTGCATGAGCATTCTCAATATCTCAGTAATCGTCGTATCACGCTTCTGCCATGTTGTCGGCTGTAATATGCCGGAGATAAGCCTCCCAGGACGGCTTGTCATCGTAGAAATCACCAGCCGAGGCTTACGCAGTGGATGAACGCCCTCCGCGTCACCCCAGGCGCTCAAATGCCATGCGGTTTTCCCGCATATTCGGAGCTTGCCTTACTCATGCCTGTATCGTAAAAAGCGTGTTCGCACCAGGCCAAGGGTGTGCTGATTCTGGCCTGTGCCCACTGCCCGCAAGCAGTCGGTGCTTGTGGCAACAGCACGCCAACGAGAACTGGCTAGCGCATCAGTGTAAGTCTGCGCGCGTTCTGTGACCTCGCTCGTGGAGCAGTGAACGTTACGGCCCAAAAATAGTGAACTAAGGTTAGAAAACTTCGGCCACAAACGAAAAAAATCAACTTACAAAAAATGCCCCCTTGGGGATTGCAACTTCCTACTTGCAAAACAAAAATCCTAGCGCCTCAGAAGACTCGGGCACGAGCCAGCCTTGCCGAAGTGGGATATACAATGTATATATATAGTACAACCAGTATACACTTTTATTTTATTTTAGCATTTTAAGCACTTTAGGTGACTATTTGTTGTATAGCTTTCGTGCAGTAAACGTCCGCCAAACTTCCACGATATCTCACGTCTAGCAACTGCATTTCTTAAATGGAAAAGCGTTCGCAGATGTGTGGTCGTGCGGCTGACCGCTGTTCTTGTTCACCCAGTGCTAAAAAGTGCTTCCAGCTCTCTAGTTTTCCGCTGTACGGTAAACGTTTCCGCTGATTTTATTTCCTTAGTAGCTATATTGATTTTGCTGACTCTTTTCCCGTACTTGAAGTGGCCTTAGATTTTCTTACTAGCATAAAGTCAGCGAAGCGCCGCACATGCACTTGCGGAGCGCTTGCGTGGAGCGACCCGGACACGGAGCTTGATACAATGTACAAACTAACAAAGTAAAGAAAGGCCATTCTTTCACTGACAAACGTGTTGTGGCTTAGTTTCAACTGAGGGAGCGAATTGCAACGACCCGTCGGCGGCCGGCGGGATACCCGCCTGGCCGACTGACTCGGTCGGAAGTTCGGCGAGCCGTGCAGTAGCGCAGCACATTTCCAGCTCATCTCCTCCAGACGTCACATGAAAACACAACAGAAAGTGGACGAGGGTGCAGAAAAGAGGACAGCATTTTCGAATGGATTTTTCTACTAAATAAATTCGCGTAAACGCGCTCAGCGTGGTCGAAACATGGCCTATGGACTCCGGACTACAATTTGCGTTAGTAATCCGGGAATGTTTACAAATCACTTCGGTGTCCCTTTAACGCCACAGGAAAGTAACATGCGTTCCCGTGCGCCGTTAAGTCAATTCGTGCGCAGTAGATGTGTGCGCTGTTTGTTTTTAGGGCGCTTACAATTACGAGCACTGTTTGTGTGATCACCATTTTATCACAAGCTGGTTGTATTAACCGAATGGTGCCAAGTCCTACCACTTTTTTCCGGCCAGTTCTCAAACATGCATTTGTGCGTAGAGCGCACACCAGCGAACATACACGTTATGGGTATGCGCCAGTGCCGTCCGCGGAATTTCTTTCCGAGTTTGCAGGCGCATATCATCGAACATTTTCGTTATAAGCATGCCCCAGTGGCGCACACTGAATTCCTTTTCGGGTTACCTGGCAAAGAGGGTGCTCACAAAATGTAAAAATGTAAGTAGAACAAATGTAACAATAAATTTACAATCGATTTATTATTCAAAACTATAAGAAATGTAATATCCATCATAGGCAGCCTCAGTTCGCCTCGATTCAAGCTATACAACATCTCCTATAAACAAATTAGGGGGCGAAAAAACGGGGGCGTAAGCCTTTCCCATCCGCGTACGGAGCTTATCCATGGTTTATTTACCGTGCATCGCAATATGCTCCAACTTATTCATATTGGATTTGAATTCCGAACGAAATTCCTATGAGCACTGGCTGAAAGATGCATTCAGTCTTCTTTTTTTTCCAGCGCGCGTTTTGGGAAAAAGTTATTAGAAATAATTCCCTACAGTCAATGACATTAATAAATCGCATGTGTTCTTTCGGCCTTCGAATGCACCGCCCGTTTCATCATGGGGCCTCTAGGGTAGCCTAATGACATTAAAAATTTCTATTGACGAAGTCTACTCACCGCAACACAATGCGTTCGCGCTACTTTTTGGCAAGTTTTGGGGGTCCAGAATAAAAACAACTCAAGGTCGAATGAAGCATATAAAAACAAGTAAAATGGGTGTGACGTTTTTTTACTGCTCTCGTTCAACACTGACGCAAGATGCGTAATGGTCTGCGTACAACACACGACGTTTGCACCTTTGAAACTTTCAAATGTACCGTTTCAAACGTCCTGTTTCGTCAGTTACTCCCATCTCGGTCCAACGCGAGGTCAAAACAAAAAGAAACTTTTGCAAATTTCTGTGTAAATGCCCTCACACAATCTCGTATCTCCTCTGGGGGCACATTTCTCCATTGAATCCTGTGTATTCATTATTAACGGATGTATAGCGCAAAAAAGGCGAAGGACAAAGAATGCACGAGAATGTACGTGTATTCATATCGCCCGATGCGTCGCATGTGCCTTGCCTCTCTAAACCGAAATCATCGCCCTTCCAGACTCCTTTCTGTTGCAGCCAAAGTGCACCACCCTGGAATGTGGTTATCATTTACATAGCTTTGCCGCAGCTAATGTAATAAAAAGCATGCATGAAAGCGATGATGGAATACGATTGCCGCACGATCCCAGCCGCCACTCACCGGGAGAAGCGAAAATATAGGGCGAAAGTGGTCACCACAGGTGACGTGATCAAAACGGGCCAATAAATGCCGCGGATTGGCAAAGTGGTGAGAGAAACCGATGGCCGTCTTCTCAAAGTTCCACTGATTTTAGCATATACCACTTGCAATGTGTTCCGGGTGCATAGGATGTATTTGCGAGAAATGTGTCGATGAATAATTTTACTTCCCGGGGGAAGGGGTAGTAGGCGACAGAAGTACCGACCTTCAGTTTGTTCTTTTATATGGACGTGTCAATGCTTTTTGTGCTGGCGGATGGCCATCGCTGGGGAGGGCGAGGAGGACCGCGACGGCTTTACCCCAGGCACCATGTGGAGATTGGGATTGACTACTCTCCTGAGCGACCTGATGCGCCGTTCTTCTGCTGAAGATGGTTCACGTATAGGTTACCTCTTGATGCGGATGTTTGTGATGTTCATTTTCGGTACTTGGATTTAATAAATGGTGGTGTTCCCTGAACCAATGGGGCCCTCAGGACACATCCTGGCAAGGTGCGCCGTAACCGGTTAGCCTTGCGTCCGAAGATAATGTCGAATTGGCACTCATGGCGATCTCTTTGGAGGTGCCAGAGTCGCCTTTTTTGCAATGATGTATTACTAGTCCTCGAAGAAAAAAATACACCCACACCCATCTAAATCCGGTCGCAGTACTCGGCATTGTAATAAAGAGTTACACACCGACCAACTCAGTAGTTGGGCATTCTACGAGGCCGTATTAGCAATAATGGATGCAACTTACGCACAATATCCTTTACTTGGCACAGGTAGGCTCTTAGGGCTGTGTTTTTGCCCTAAAGCGAATATTTTCTTATGTTCGATGACGATTTACAGCCACAAACGGGGTTCAGATTTAAATGTGTCACAAAATTGTTACACGAACATTAAAAATAACACTAAGAGTGGCCTCATTGAGTGGAGATAGAAATTTTGTGACGTTTTTCGTGCTTCAGCTTTTCTACAGGTATCGTGGTTTTATTTTGGAGTAATGGCGCCTCTAGGAAACACTAATGCTCCCGCCTGCCTAGGTATATTGATACCAAGCAAGTTCTCGGAACAGTATGCGTTTGTCTGCTGAGGGGACATTTCGGTCACTCCACCATTATTGAACAGTTCATTTGAAAAAACCGAAACCTCTCCTTTAAACAGTGCAAACACGAAACAACTCCTTCAAAATTCAGATCGCATGATGCAGTGTGCTATCTAGGAGAATAATTCTGCAGGACTCATTATGAAGCTCATGTGTCTTAAAGAGAAAGTGGGGCGATGCTCATCAGACTCTCTTTACTGCTGCAATGTATTTGGAACTCTTCTTTGCTTTTGTTTTGTCTTGTGGGCGAATTACTTCGATGGCTTCTTTCCTGATTTAATGGGTTTCCACTGCTTTTTTGGCTTTGGTTTCTTCGTATTTCTGAGCGAATTTACGTGAGTAAGCACACTAGCACACGCCACAGCGTCTTTACAATCACGGTTCTTCGCTGATGGTGTGCTCCTGTTGTAGTCACGTGCTGTCATGCTTGCATGTCACCTGGAAGGGACTATTCTACAACTATTGCGTTTCCAATTCACAGTTTTTGGAAGTGAATTTCGTAAGGCGGTCACATTAGTACATCAACGATCCCGACTCCTGGCTAATGCCTCATGTGGATACTTGCCACAAAGCAAGTCACAACGATTATCCTCTTCAAAAAACTGTATGCATATTAACCGGGACGGGCGAACATGAAACCAGCAAACCATAAATACCCAAGTGCCTAATCGACCCGCCCTACATACATCACAGTTCTCGGCGCAATAGACGGCGCATACAGCAAAAAAGAATGAAAATCTTTCAACGCATACAAAACGTGGGGAAACAAAGAGAGCAATTATAACAGCATCACAGATAGCTCATGGGTAGACCTCCCAACGCGCATGCCCTGAACAAGAACCGTAATCACGCTTACTACGCATATAAGAATGCGACTTCCAGGCTAAGCAAAGCAACAGACGTGGGACTGATGAAATTCAAACAAGCTTTGAAAATGTGCCTGGCTTTTGCAACTGCTCAAGTTTGTTCGTTTGGTTTCGAACTAGCCCTATCTCCACCTGAAAAACTTGCAACATCGAAATAAGTTGCGCGCCTGGTGCCTGTGGATGTAGGTGATCGGTGTACGGCAGAAGGTGTGGACGTCCTGGAAGGGGAAGGTTCCAGGCAGCGGAAGTTGGCCAACGTTCACAAAACTGGGCACTACCTTGTGTCGTCGCAGTTACGGGGACTGCGGCTGATAACAGAGGCCAGTTTGTAGTTATGCCTCAAGGATCTCATAATGAAAAAACATGCGGCGCTGTGGAAACACCGTTGGTTTATACTCCCAATAAACGACAAAGTTTGAAGAGACTTGCGATTACATTTCTGCAAAGTAAGAATCTACAAGGACTCACGTATCGCCTCTTGCACAAACCCTGCAGGTTTTGAGAGCAATTGTTTCCAAAGTGGGCACCCGGGAGCGGGCTGTATCAGAGTTTCTCATGAAGCTTTTATACACTTTACAAGTCAGTGATCCGTTCTAGGTCCCCGGTTCCGCAGCGGCTATCAAGAGTACGGTCGAACTAGGCAGCGGAACCTTCGCGGCGTTTTGCATTGGTGTAGAGGATTTATAATACTTTATGCCACATGAAGCGGTAACGAGCAGTGAAAAACGTTTCACAACGCCGGAAAACGACGAGCGTGCATTCATTGCTAGGTCTAGAATATCGGTGTCTTTATTCTCCAAATGAAGTTTTGCTACTGGACTTCTACCGCGGTCGAGTGGAGAGAAGGCACATTTACTCGGAATTGCGGCGTGTGCTTAGGGTCCCAAGTGGCCCCTGTTAGCAGTAATACATTTCTGGGCAGAATGGATCGGTTTCTGAAAGAAAAAGCTGGACGATAGTGTGTGGACGATAGTTTTGTTGTAGTGGACATTCCACCTTGAAGAATTAACCCTGATCTACCAAGGTGCTGGAAGAATGTTGTCAGGGCCTACGATTTACCTTCGAATTGCCTAAAGAACAGTACCCAAGTTTGTGGATTTAGGACTAAGTGTCGGGGAAGGGCACGTGTGCTAGAAGTACTCTCTGAGGTATGTCAAATTACTGTTAACCTATGAACCGGCAGACTCTAAACTGGTACAGCCAGGCCATTGCACTTTCTTGCCTTAAGTCGGCCATATCTTCATCCCGCGAGCATTCAATGGCTTTTCAGCCTCTGAGTGCAGGTGGACAACCTAAGAAAATCTGAGCACCATCTTTTCATACTTTTTAGTGCTAGTGACAAGCTGATGAAAAGGGTAAAGTCAAGTCGCAAAGGGAGGCAAAGAAACAGAAATAGAAGCTTAAGAACTGTGCAGTGGTGCATTATCTTCCCAAGATGTCTCAGAAAAAATCAAGTTGCAAAAAGGTATAATGTTCAGATTTTTGTAATTGTTTTCGGATCATAATATATAACGTATATTTCATCCAAAAGTTGATAAAAAGGCAAAAAGCCGCCTAACGGCTTGTGTTGTTATTTACAAGAAATTTGACGCAGCTGGCACTAGTGGTGCAAGGCTGGAGAAACAGCAGAGCTGGTGGCCCCTCTTCGTCGTCGGAGACGTGGCTGTTGCACCGTCAATGCCCGTAGCAGCCCAGTAGGTCCACTGCAGGACAAATGCCTCTTTCATCAACCTCCAACCGCTACTTTGCCGCGGCACTGGAGCCCAGTCTTTGCCTCCGGAGTTCCTTATTTCGTCCCTCCATCGGCCAATTGGCCTTCCCCTTTACTATGCCCTTCTGTCGGTATCCACTCTTTCACCCTGGTAGTCCACCGATTGCCAATTCGCCTAAATACGTGGCCAGCCCAAGTTCATTTTATTTTATTTATTTGAACTCTATCTTGTACCCTAGTTTGTTATCCCATGAAGGAAGCTTTTGTTCTGTCTCTAAGCGTTACTCAGATCATTATTCGTTCGACGGCACGTTCGGCCTACACCCTAGTTCCCTTTCAAGTTGCCTAGTAAGCCACCTATTTATGCTCTATATGTCATCCCCTCGCATTTATTTCTGATCCTGCTACGAAAAGGTCTCAATGACTGTAGGCTCAGATCATTTCTTCCGCAGGCTTTCACATGTCTCCTAAAATGGACCCCGTTAGCTCGAGATAGAACCCGCGACGAATTCCAGAGCCAACACCCGCACTACGAAATTAAGGGAAATGCTCTGCGCCCGGACTTCGATGATAGTTCAAACGTATACACGTCCGTTTCATAACGCGAGAGACCCAGGTTCGCTTCTAAACCAGGGAAGCATTTTTTTTTCACTTTATAATTTTCTGCACATGTTGTTGTTCACAACCAGTGCTAACCCATACGCCTCGGGACTTTGGGGTGGCCCAGTGGTTAGCTTGCTGGTTTCATGGCGTTCAGGTCCCGGGTTCGGCGGCCGGCACCTCCCTAAACACATTTTGTATTGAGGCTTTGGTGTTTTTGCCTAGGCCGGACGGATTTGTGGCGGCCTGAAAAGCTTTGGTGTTAAAACACTAAGGCTTTTTTCTACGCAGATTAAAAGCGGAGCAGCGCAGAATAATATGATAACTACAACTGTTCAGGGGTGCCCCAGTCCATATCTAGAGATGGTAGAATCCTTCAGAGTCCTTGAAAAATAAACACGGTGTGGAAGTACAAGGAGATGCGGTGCTGTGTATTACGGTCAAAGAAAATACAGACTTTGCGGTCCAACACCAAAGTTCAACCGACTAGACGATCACTAGAGTCACTAGATAAGGTAGCAGTGGCAGAGTACCGTCACTGAGGCATGCAAGCCAGTATCGGCGGCAATTTTGGTGCTTAACAGTGTAGCGAGTTTTCCTCTTCTGCGACCTCACTGCTAACTTCACCATGTCATTTTTAACAACACTGCAAAAGATGCAAAAAAACGGCATCTTCGGTGACACTTCAGCTGCTGAAATGCTGTTACACGAGTAATCTTTGATCACCGTTCGGAACGACGTCAGTCGCGCACTGCAGATGACCAGAGATACAAGCTATGTCGACCAGAGTTGACCCAGCAAAATGCATAAGCAAAAAAAATGCCGGTGTGGATGAACCGTCTCAATGTAAACAAATATCACGTGATACGAAGTGACCCATGAACACGGCGGCGGCATGGATCAATAGAAGAAAAAAAAGGCTGATACTCTAAAACGTTACCTAGTTACTCTAACGAACACTTTACTTTTTAGCTTACAGTGCGTGCCTAAAAAAGGTCATATTGCCTCCGGAGTAAAATGATAGACAATGGCTAATCATGCCTCCTTCCGAGGAATACAGATTTGGGTGTGACGTGGTGCCGGACTCACGGCACCTCTGACGTTCGGACGTTTCCACCGGTGGCACCGTTCGTGCTATTCCTCGAGGACACAATGCCGTCCTTTGCGGGGGTGAGCCCAAGCAGACCTTGAAGCACACGCAACGCTGGTGCTTGAACGCTGGTGCTGTGCGTACGTGACGCCTCGTCACGTATGCGCCGGGAGCGACCAATGACTGGCCAGACCTCCTTTGTTTACTAACGCGCGATCCCTTCTCTCCACGCAACCCGCGGAAGGTATAAGAAGGTGTGGAAACAAACTCCGGGGTCCCCTTCTAGACTCACGGCCAAGCGATTCCGTCGGAGGAAGCCACTGTAGGAGTTATCCGGTAGCGCGCTCCTGTACTGCGGCCCGAAAACGAGACGGCAAAGAACGCCGCTCCTTCCACTTTCCCGCAACACGGACCAGCGGGCTCAGAGCTGCAGTCAGAGATCGCCTCCATAGCCCAGCACGTATTCCACGGCTTGAGAGCTCGAGCTTCTGGTCCAGCGGTGAGCGAACGCCTTCCGTGCACCTCGGCGCGAGAGTGACGAATCTCGCTTCCACAACCCGAAACCAGCCGCCCACCTGACACGCTTTTATCTGACCAGGAGCCTGAGACCCCCACGCTACCACGTCCTCAAGACCGGTGAGGGAGCATAAGTCGTTTAAAAGTTTATTGATTAAACTTAATTGTCATCTGTTGGGAATCGCTCGTGTCTGCGTCTCTTTTCCTCTCAGCTCTGCGTGGAGCCACTCAAACTGGGAACGGTGACCCAGGCCCTTAATGGCTTGTCACTCACCTTATGCCGGACATGATGTAAACGCAGCATTCACATTCTACCTTCGTTCGTGTCAGCTTTGCCCTGCCTCTAGCAACATCTTTAGAGGGGGGTGAGGGCGGGAGTAATGTCTGCTGGGTCACATACTTGGGTCTGCTGGGTCACATCCACATACTTGGCCCGCAGCTTTGCCCTATCTCGGGTCCTGAAGCGGACTCCTCCAGGTCCGTGGACTGCGGCGGCATGCCCCAGCCCGGGTGAGCCATGGACAAGACTATCCTGCAGTCCTGTGTCCCCAGCCAATTACCAGCCGATACGACCCGAGACTTAACGAGGTGCTATATGACCAGTATTCGGCGCGTCTTAACCGTCTTTGGACGTTTCATCATAGCACTGGCGGGCATTGCTCTTCCGGAAACAGTGTTCGTCAAGCTCAGCATCGTCGTCCGTGGCGGCAAGGACATCTTCACTGCATAATATCCAATAATCCTTTGTGCCCCGCCGTCGCCTACCTATTACCTACCTATTGCGGCATCGACGGGGATACTCGCCCTCGAAGGGGGGATATGTCCCGGGATGAAGACGATATACAATGGCTAATCACTTCTTCCCAGGAAGACAATGGTGTTTGTGGCTCGGTGCTGGACTCCATATATCTTACGGCCGACATGATTTAACTACAGCATTCACATACTACCATCGTTGGCGGCCTATTTTCCCGGTCGGCACGTAACAATATTAGGAACTGCTTTATCTAAGGGCGCCTAATTATATATCTTGAAAAAGGCATAAGGAAGCACGGAAATCTGCTCACCTGCAGCCCGAACATCAGAATGCACCCCTGTTGATAATGTTGATAATGTTGATAATGGTATCAGAATGTTGATAATTTTAAATCATCGAAACAGTAGAACGCCAAAATCTTTGTATATGTAAACTTCTTTGCGGTAAACTTTCTAGATTATATTTAAAGTATAAGTGTTCTAGACATGCAGGCGCAGTTTCTAACTATTCTTTTCACCTATAAAACATGTTGACGTCGTTAGGGCTTATTTTTATGTGTCTATGACCTTTCTTATTCTTGGAAGACAGTCAATTTCACATGAAACATGGGAAGTCATACCTGAACACCAAAATCGCTTTAAGTAAGACGACGAATGATATATATCTGCTGTTTCCTTCTAGTTACCACAAAAACATAGGTTTTTACTTTAGAAAATAGTTTTATAAAAAGCTAGCTTTACCTCGAAAAAAGCTAGAAATAATCCCAGCCCTAACCACGACGCAGAGATAATTCGAAGGATAAAAATGGGGTGGACTGCATTCGGAAGGCATTCTCAGATAATGAATGGCAGCCTACCATTCTCCCTCGACAAGAAAGTGCATGACAGCTACATTTTACCGATACTCACCTAAGGGGCAGAATCTTGAAGGCTCACTAAGATGGTTGAACCTAAATTTAAGACGACTCAGCGCGCAATGGAACAGAAGATGATAACTGTAACATTAAGGGACAAGAAGAAAGTGGAGTGGGTAAGGGAACAAAGGCGTGTTAAGGACATATTAGTAGAAATTAGGAAGAAGAAATGGACCTGGGCAGGGCACGTAATGCGAAGGCAAGATAACCGTTGGTCATTGAGGGTAACAGAGTGGATCCCTAGAGAAGGCAAGCGTTGCAGGGTGCGGCAGAAAGTTAGATGAGCAGATGAGGTCAAGACGTTTTTGGGGATAAATTGGTCGCTGTTAGCACAGGACCAGGGTAATTGGGGAATAATGGGAGAAGCCTTCGCCCTGCTGTTGGCGTAGGTAGGCTGGTGATGATGAATCATGCAACCTTTTAAACGACGTGAATTACTGGTGTGACCTTCGGCACGCCTGAAGATAGACACATTTTGATTGCAGGAAGAGGCAGAATAGGTTTTCTCTTTAACTATGAAAAGCGGAGCACAATTGGCTATATCATTGAAGTTGTTGATTTACACGTGTTCTTTACTTTTAAACAAGGTACCCTAGCATTTGATAAAAACGTTTAAGTGAAGGCAGAACCAAGTTAAGCCTACAATGTTCTGAATGTGTGTCAAACGTTTGACTCCAAAAAACTTTGGGTATATAGTAATTCGCCCCGACTAAAAGAACATAATCAATTGCTTTCTTGGTAGTATTTGCGGCAGAAGACATTTGTACGACGGTTAACGTGAATGATGTTTATGTGCATTTTATGAGGTCGATGATTTGCTTGTGCTACGCTGCATACACACTAACACATCACTGGTTAGTATAACTGTAGTCATCCCTGATAATCAGGCGAGCGGGCTCATTGAATGCAGAATAATTTTGTATCTGGCTTTTAACAAGTGACGTATGCTGTGGTTGCAAACTCTGCTTATTTATAATGAACTTTAAGCGGAAAGCTGGACAAGCCCTATCTGTGGTTAAGGAACATATAGAGGCTCTCGTGAATAACAAGGAGTGCTTCTACAATGTATTCTTTCTCGTTCTTGCGTTTCACATGCATTTCTAGGTGTAACAACGGCCGTGTGCCTCTTGAAAACAGATTCTATGGCGGCCGCAAAAGTGGAGCTGTTTGACAAGCCGTTAGAACACTGCAAAAACTATACCATGTGGACCGATGAATACATCCGTTGTCTTGTGCGGTTTAACTCCCACAGCGGCTGGCACCCGTGCTGCACAGCACCAATGGGAAATCATTCAGATGCTGTGCTTGACTCAAGGCTTCGGTGAGTTGACGACGTCATTAATTTTTAGTCGCTCAACACAGGCTTATTCGAACAATACAACAAGAAACGCTTGGGCAAAAGGGATCATGCTGCCAAACCCCGGATAAAGGTTAAAGCGTTGGTTAAAAATGGCCCCGTATCTGCTCCTTTCCTTGTAAATGTAGAGGAAAGACTATGGTTGACTGGCACCTCTGCAAAGCAAATGCCTTCCTTCTCTTTACCGCTCACCGCTCATGCTATTTCTCTCCAGTCTCGTGCCTCCCAGGATAACACGTTAGAGGTTTGCTCAAGTCATTTTAAATTGACTGCGTTCCTATGATCCATGTCGGGTGTCTAGAGAGCCTACCGGGTGTTGATACCAACGCTGCCGTACGGTGGAGACGCGCGTGCATTGAGGCACCCTACTTCATCGTTTATAGAACCACGTTGCCGTACTCCACGAGCGTTCCAAGTGGAACGCGAATTTACCAACTGGATCCTTCCGTTGATGTTTCCGTTTAATTTCGTAAATGCCGCCTGGAGAAATAGTAGCGCGGGCAACAGCAGGAGATGGGTTTCTGCCGTTGATGTAGTATTTCGTTTGCTATCAGAAAAGCAAGCATCCATCATTTTTTAAATAAATGAACACTGCAAATATCATTTATGTATTGATTTTCTGCCTTATATTTGCGTGATGCCTTGTTCTTGTTCATCAATGTTTACAAGTATGAACATTAACACCGGACGTAGATGTTTACATTTGGCTGTAGGTGTATAAGTCTCTTGCTCAGCTTTGGTTCTACTTTGGCGGAATGGGTGAATCGAGTCGCAGCCAGGCAGTCACATATACAGACAGACGAAAATTTCTGCGTTTAAGCAGCCCAACAAAGACTAACGTCTTTAAAAGTTACAATGTTGGTCAATATAAACATACACGGCAGCATCTCCGCAACTCTCCAGGTCACGCACAGGCGTATTCATCATGTCCCAGTCCCACCACGTACTTTGCGAGCATTTATGTGGCCCCATAAATTTCACTAACGTGAGCCAACCGCCTTAATTTTCCTTATGGTGCAGAATGGGTTCATGTGTGCATTTACTGACATGTGCGCTTATTTCTACGAAGCCGTATATGTCTAACCCCTCGGGTTTTTATTCCGGTGGAGCCGCATTACTCTCCGCCATTCAGGAGTCTGCCTCGCCACTGCCGACCCCTCTTTCACAAATGTTATCCCTTTCCCAACCACCGATGCCCCTTTCAGAAGTTGCTCAATCGACTGACAGCGGTGTTAGCGTTGTTATGAGACAATTACGGAGAATTAAGAGGAGCTAATGGGCGTAAAAAGGACCAAAACCCACCGCCGCCTCAACGTACACGTGGCCAAGTATCTGCGAGTCCCTCTCGTTTGAAGAGCAAATTGCCGGTTTGGAACACCGGCGTGACCCTGTGAATATTTTCAGCTTGAAAGGTTTTCGGGGAGATATTTTTGCCGATGCATTTAAGCCGAACTATGCGCCAATCACCGGTTGCCTGTTTATGCGTACTCGAGTTTGGGGTGGAAGGAGACGGAGTCGTGCAAGCAGTTCGTGTCTTCATGCCACTACCGCTGACATGCCCTTTGTGCTAGAGCGAGACTTTAACGTGGAAGACTGATGCATCAACTGGTCTTGCCAGCTGTCTTGTGTAATCGAGGGGTTAGCTCTGGGTTGGTGTGTTATACAGACAGTAAGATGCCTACGACGGGGATGGACACGGACAGCCACATGTTTGACCACTAGAACAAAGCTCGAGGCCTTCCGGGTTTTACCTGACCTTTGGGACGGACGAATTCTTTTCGTTTGAAGAAAAAGAGTGGGAATTGAAGGGGCGTCCGCACGAACGGAAGCGCGACTGGGAGTGAAAGCAACGGAAAGCCGCCGCCACCGCCGTTGTCACCTGAAGTGCTAGCTGGTCGAAAGCTGCGAATCCCTCCCGAATGAGCAGCACCTTGATCGCTTGCAACTCTGAAGTAAGCCGATATTACTTGCTGAGGTTAAAGTGTTTTCAGACCAACATTCAGACCGCCATTCAGACCGACAGGTAAATTTGTAGAGCGGCAACCATCGTGAGTGTCTGTTTTCTCTCAATCTAGATCCTCTCTTTGTTAGGTGCATTACAATGTGGTGGAAACGGTTAAAGATTTTCCATTTCTTGGTGATTGGGAGATCACTTCTGCGGCTTCTCGATAGTGCAATGGCGATTACTTTTACGTTACCATCCTCTCGAACAATACCCTGACCATTTTTATGGTGATTTTTAAATTGTCCGCGTGGTTCCATCCATCGTTTTCCGCACCGAGCTAGCACCGGTGACGGGACCGCCAGAAATTGCCAAAGTAATCTAAAAATTAGCCTATTACACGCCCTGTGCCGGGTTCCGTTTCTTATTAACAGACATTCTACTTAGTTGAGTCAACACTTAACGTCCTTTGGGAAATTGCTACATAAAACGATTCTCCTAATGAATAAAATGTTCTCTGATCCCAATCATAAGTGGCAATCGAATGTAAACCGAACTTTATACCTGCGCTTGTGCACTGGCGTCCTCATTTGCATGCTTTTAAGGAGGAGTATAACTCCTTGTTTTCGGAAACTTCGCACGGAGGAGTCGTTACGTTTTAATCCCCTTCGACCGCAACGTTGACTATTCGCCCGACAATACCGAACGTAACTTCAAGCATCAGGCATTTGGCCTGCATGAGTTGTTCCGCTTGTCGCTTGTGCGCTTAGGGCTTATGACGCTTATTGTCTTTCATGGCAGCCATGCGTCGTTGTCTTGGCTGGCATCTTCGAGCCTGCATACATTTCCAGTATCTACTGCGAGAACGCTCCAGCTGACCAGCAGAGTGTTTAGCTGCCACCAGTTCTGAGTGAACAGATCATGATACACGAAAGATGTGGGGCTTGAGAAGAAACATTACAAGTCGATTAAAATTTTGTGGTACATCTTGCATGCATGCCTCCATAACTCAGATAGAATACCTTAATGGAGCACCATGACTGCAGGGCTTTCGTACTTCAGCGCGCACGGCGAAGTGGAAGGAACCACAGCAGGCAACGGGCAGCTATCTCCGCCTCTGGCACTAATGGCGCATGTGCTGCAAGATACCCGCAGCACCCGCCAGGCACTCCGTGTTACCTCTGTCAGTTGCCACACGTGTACATAGTTAAAGGGAAGGTGAAGCTGGTTTTAGAATTAAAAGAAAAGTTGACTAGCAGCAAGTACACATTGAATAGTTGCAGCGTACGAAAAGTTTTCGCAATACATGCAATTGAAGCGGCGCAATGCGCGAACAAAAGTGGTCCGATGCCCCGCCCCCATCTCGCCGCGCGATGCCGGAAGACCGAAGAGCGCGGGCGAAAACCGGCTGAAAAACGTCATACCTGGACTTCCGGCTGGATCGACCGCCTCTGCCATGCTCTTTTCGCCGTGTTTCCTTGTGAATGATACTTGTTGTTGTTGTGGTTCAAATTGTACAACTTTCGTGTTCAAAAAGTATGCACGGACGCCAAACGAGGCATACGTTACCATGCCGTATTCCTAAGCAGGATAATGCCACGCCGGGACGTTTGATAACACACGGAAGCGACAACCGAGATGGCTGTGCTTGATGACAGAGAATATACTACACTACGTTTGATACTTTGTAAAACGCTCCAGTGCGTTTTTCTTATTTTTTTTTTCTCTTTGTTTATGCGACGGAAGTGAATGTTCAAACTAGATGCTAGATTCAGGAACGATGGTGAATACTGCTGTACTTTGGCCCGGGATGTTTCTGTTTTATTCAGTTCCAGATCCAAAGTCACATTTGTTCAGGAAATACCTGCTTCGTTAACCGCGTTGGTTTCCTTTTCCTATGGGCTTAGAACAGTGTTCAACAACCCAAGCCTACAATGCTGGGGAGGCCCCAGTATGCTACCATATTTTCAGAATAAATGCAACCCAAGCAGTATGACGCCACTCATCGAAGTGCAGCCAGCGATTGCGGAGGCGCCTTAGCGCCGCTGCCCAAAACGCGCGCGCGCGCATGTGGGTCTGCGTATGGGGATGAGTAACGGGGCTGGGGTGGGCGACAACGAACAAAGGAAATTCGGAAGCAGAATCCGCTTGTTGGTTTATGCGTGTACCGGCCACATATGTCTCGCATATACGTTTACAGCGAAGTGCGCTATTTTTTCGCGCAGTGCACGTACATGCTTTTTGCTGGTAGATTGTTTATAAAACGCCGCTTAATCTTCGGCATAAATGGTTTCGTATATAGTAACAAACAGTTCAGGAAGTACCTAATATAAACGTAAGGGATAGAAACCCCCTATGCGGGTTGCCTAATTCATAAATATTTTTACGGAACCCTCTAGCCGACGCCACAGTCACTGCTTTGGGGTTCTCGGTCGTGTAAAGCAAATTTAAGCTGCAAGATACTTGAACCAACAGCACGGGAAGTTATAAAATAAACTTGCAGTTATGTGCGAACAATAAACTGCTAGCTAAATTGCCGAAAAGGCAAGCGCCGGCCGCTGCCGTGCGATCGTTCCCAATGCTTCCGACAAGCCGCGGGGCCGAAGGGTGTCCTCCTTTGACGTCATGAAGGGCGCAACCAATCAGGGGCGTCAAAAGACGAAAAGCGTGCGTCTTTCAAACGGGACCGCGCGTTTTGCAAAATAAATGCTGGTTGGACTCATGTGCGATAAAATTCAATGTGATATTCAGATTCAGCGCGCAAGAAACTATATAAACGTGCCTCTAACTCAATTTTTTTGGAAAGCGCTTCAGCTTCCCTTTAAAGACCGATTTCAATGGCATGTATGATGGAGGCGAAAAGCAAAAACGCCCGTGTGTACGAGATTTCGGCGCAAGTTAAAGATCCCCAGGTGGTAAAAATTATTCCGGAGCCCTCCACTACGGCGCACCTCATCGCCTGCGTTGCATCGGCGCGTTAAACCCTACAATAAATAAATAAATAAATAAATAAATAAATAAATAAATAAATAAATAAATAAATAAATAAATAAATAAATAAATAAATAAATAAATCAAACAATCAATCAATCAATTTGAATGCCATGTCATATTTTTGCTATTAATTCCTTTCTCTGTTTGTCCCAAGTTCTCTTGCCCGCGTGGGAAGTAGTAACCATAAGATCAGTTCCTCAGGCCGACCTCTTCTCCTTTTAGTAAACTCTCTCTCTCTCTCTCGCTCTCTCAAGTTTACATAACTATTTTTTTAAACTCAATGAATTTGTGCTCACAAGCTTCCCTGAAAAAGTACTCGTCAATATGGGCTGCCTTTCACGTGTGTTTTATTGTCTTAGCTACCGGCCATTTTCTGTGCCAGCCAATGGTCATTTCCTGCTTCATTCATGCTCCAGTTTATAGACCTTCTCTGGCCCCGATGGCGGGTTTCCCATCTATGCAGTTACTAATGCTTTGGCACTAGACGTTGATACTTTTCCGTCAAGAATTTATTTTGCATAAAAACTGCCTTACACCCCACTTATGAAGCGTACTGTTTCCAGCTACTTTTTAAAGAAAGCAATAGCCTAGTTGATATCTATAGAATGCCGCGTGGAAGCCAAGAGGCACTGAAATAAAATGCACATCTATTGTACGCTAAACAGACAAAAGCTAAAAAATAAAAATGAACAGGTGAAAAAATGCTCGGAGTGACGCCAAAATTTCTCTTGGAGCTGCCTCTATACGCAATGTAAAATATTGTGTTCAAAGCAAAACGAACAGCCCTACGCGACTGCCGAGCCACAGCTCTAGCTGCCCGAACGTGAACATGGAGAGTAGATTTAGCCCTTTTACTCGAAAACCAGCATTAGAAAAATGTACTGAGACGACTTGAGGAACTTCAAAATGTTAATATAGAAGGACCAATTAGGGTAGTAACAGTGTACGGTGCCCCAAAGTATGCCCATTGCTTTGCGTGCAGCATTAGCGGTACCATGCGGCATTCTATGACATTTTATATTTTACGGCGCTGTCCCAACAGATGATGTTGATCAATGCGAATGCGGGGAATTTTCTGAACAAATAGTAGAATTGAAAGCTAGATGCTTTGCTGCTGCCTCGCTTGGTCGAATGGCCGCGTAATCTTGGCGCTAGAGACGATTTTCTATTCAACCCACCATACCCCTTTGGGATTGCATGGATCTGTCTCCTACGCATCGTGCCGGTGCCTGGTCCTGAATCCGTGCAATGGAAGAGTTTTAGGAGCGAAGCTCTTGAGCAAGTCGTTATGTCAATATGTTTCATGTCCGCAGTTAAAAATGCGCAGCAATGGCCGTGCGCGCACGGGAGCTGGTTCCTCGCAGTGACCGCCCAATAGTTTCAAACCACGGCGCCCGTTTGCCATGCCGAACATACCCACCTAAAGAAATTGTCCAAGATTCCCCCCCCCCCCCCTTCGCCCCAACAAACACTCGAGCGTAATCGTGGTAACACTTTCACTATCGCAATTACACTGGTCACGTCACTCGCTAGTTACGGCACCGGCGCGCGTTTTTCCCGGCAAGCGTACCCACTTAGAGACGTTGACCAAGACTGGACAAAAAAATTGCCCCCACCTCCCCGAAGGGAATCGTGAGGAAGTGCGAATGCATTTCTTGCGCCGAGAGTACACGGCGTAGTAATTCTGACATCGCCTTGAGAGGCGCCCAGCCAGCGAACGGTCTAAACTGGAGCAGAGCGAGCAGGAGACTGTAGCGAGAGAGCGCGCGCGAGCCGACCCACGGAGGTCTGGCGGTTTATCGCTGCATATAAAGGGGGGTACGCCGCGCTGAGCGCGCCGAGCCAGGTGGCTGAGAGAGAAGGCGGGCGCGCGAGAGAGAGGGGTGCGCGCGCAGCTGCAGCCAGCGAGGAGAGAGGAGGAGCGAGCGAAGGGGGAGGGGGACGCGCGCAGCGGCGCACGGCAGCTGCCGGGAGAGGAGGTGGTGCGTGACGTCACGGCGCGGGTGAGGAGAGGGATGCGCGCGGCGCACACCGCCGCGCCGCGAGGGAGCGGTGAGGGCGTGGCGTCACGTGGTGAGTGACGTCACTGCGCCGTTGCTACCGACTCTCCTCTCCGCTCTGCGCCGTTGCTAGGGAGAGCAGGGCTGCGGACGCCGCCGCCGCCGGCGGTGGATGGTTTGGGGTAGCTTATAAAGTGCATCGCACTTAAAAACTCCAGCGTAATAGTGGCAACACGCTCGGAATCACACGGCTAGATTTACTCGACGACTCGGCTCATGATATAGGG